>NW_027418694.1:0-82453 GCF_009905375.1 Apium graveolens
CAAGTGACTGTATATGGTGATAAGTCACTTACATGATTGATTAGAGCCAAAATGTGGCCAAAAAGACTTGTAGGGAAGGGTACCAAAATGGTTAAAGGATGTTTAATTGCATGTACATGAGGTTAAAATGTTAATTGTATCAATATGTGGGGAAAGTGACTCTTATAGGGTGCAAAGTGACTCTAATATGGTGAAAAGTGACTTACTGGTTGATTAGAGCCAAAATGTGGAATAAAATTAACTTGTATGAAACATGGCATTAATAGGTGGTAAAAGTGTCAAACTGGATGTATATGATGTTAACATGTTAATTGTTGTATATGTGGTGGAAAGTGACTCTTATAAGGTGCAAAGTGACTCTAATATGGTGAAAAGTGACTTACATGGTTGATTAGAACCAAATGTGGAACAAAATTGACCTGTATGAAAGTGGAATTAAGAGGTGGTAAAAGGATGCAATTCGTATAATGATGTTACATGTTAATTTTATAAATTATGTTGGAAAGTGACTCATATAGGGTGCAAAATGACTCTAATATGGTGAAAAGTGACTTACATGGTTAATTTGAACCAAAATTGCTTGTACTGAATGTGGCACTAAGAGGTGGTAAAAGGATTTCTAATTGGATGTATATGATGTTAACATGTTAATTGTACCAATATATGGCAATGACTCTTATAAGGTGCAAAGTGACTCTAATATGGTGATAAGTCACTTACATGATTGATTAGAGCCAAAATGTGGCCCAAAATTGACTTGTTGGTACCAAAAGGTGGTTAAAGGATGTTTAATTGCATGTACATGATGTTAACATGTTAATTGTATCAATCTATGGGGAAAGTGACTCTTATAGGTGCAAAGTGACTCTAATATGGTGAAAAGTGACTTACATGGTTGATTAGAGCCAAATGTGGAATAAAATTACTTGTATGAAAGTGGCATTAATAGGTGGTAAAAGGATGTCAATTGCATGTATATGATGTTAACATGGTAATTATACAAATAGATTGTGGAAAGTGACTCATATAGGGTGCAAAATGACTCGAATATGGTGAAAAGTGACTTACATGGTTAATTAGAACCAAAATGTGGACCAAAATTGACTTGTATGAATGTGGCACTAAGAGGGTAAAAGGATTTCTAATTGGATGTATATGATGTTAACATTTAATTGTACCGATATATGATGGCAAGTGACTCTTATAAGGTGCAAAGTGACTGTAATATGGTGATAAGTCACTTACATGATTGATTAGAGCCAAAATGTGGCCCAAAATTGACTTGTAGGGAAGGGGTACCAAAAGGTGGTTAAAGGATGTTTAATTGCATGTACATGATGTTAAATGTTAATTGTATCAATATATGGGAAAGTGACTCTTATAGGGTGCAAAGTGACTCTAATATGGTGAAAAGTGACTTACATGGTTGATTAGAACCAAAATGTGGAATAAAATTAACTTGTATGAAAGTGGCATTAATAGGTGGTAAAAGGATGTCAAATTGCATGTATATGATGTTAACATGGTAATTATACATAGATTGTGGAAAGTGACTCATATAGGGTGCAAAATGACTCGAATATGGTGAAAAGTGACTTACATGGTTATTAGAACCAAATGTGGACCAAAATTGACTTGTATGAATGTGGCACTAAGAGGTGGTAAAAGGATTCTAATTGGATGTATATGATGTTAACAAGTTAATTGTACCGATATATGATGGCAAGTGACTCTTATAAGGTGCAAAGTGACTGTAATATGGTGATAAGTCACTTACATGATTGATTAGAGCCAAAATGTGGCCCAAAATTGACTTGTAGGGAAGGTACCAAAAGGTGGTTAAAGGATGTTTAATTGCATGTACATGATGTTAAATGTTAATTGTATCAATATGTGGGGAAAGTGACTCTTATAGGGTGCAAAGTGACTCTAATATGGTGAAAAGTGACTTACATGGTTGATTAGAGCCAAAATGTGGAATAAAATTAACTTGTATGAAAATGGCATTAATAGGTGGTAAAAGTATGTCAAACTGATGTATATGATGTTAACATGTTAATTGTTGTATATATGGTGGAAAGTGACTCTTATAAGGTGCAAAGTGACTCTAATATGGTGAAAAGTGACTTACATGGTTGATTAGAACCAAAATGTGGAACAAATTGACTTGTATGAAAGTGGATTAAGAGGTGGTAAAAGGATGTCAATTCAGATGTATATGATGTTAACATGTTAATTGTATAAATATGTGAAAGTGACTTATATAGGGTGCAAAATGACTCTAGATGGTGAAAAGTGACTTACATGGTTAATTTGAACCAAAATGTGGACCAAAATTGACTTGTATGAATGTGGCACTAAGAGGTGGTAAAAGGATTTCTAATTGGATGTATATGATGTTAACATGTTAATTGTACCAATATATGATGGCAAGTGACTCTTATAAGGTGCAAAGTGACTCTAATATGGTGATAAGTCACTTACATGATTGATTAGAGCCAAAATGTGGCCCAAAATTGACTTGTAGAAAGGGGTACCAAAGGTGGTTAAAGGATGTTTAATTGCATGTACATGATGTTAACATGTTAATTGTATCAATATATGGGGAAAGTGACTCTTATAGGGTGCAAAGTGACTCTAATATGGTGAAAAATGACTTACATGGTTGATTAGAACCAAAATGTGGAATAAAATTAACTTGTATGAAAGTGGCATTAATAGGTGGTAAAAGGATGTCAAATTGCATGTATATGATGTTAACATGGTAATTATACAAATAGATTGTGGAAAGTGACTCATATAGGGTGCAAAATGACTCGAATATGGTGAAAAGTGACTTACATGGTTAATTAGAACCAAAATGTGGACCAAAATTGACTTGTATGAATGTGGCACTAAGAGGTGGTAAAAGGATTTCTAATTGGATGTATATGATGTTAACAAGTTAATTGTACCGATATATGATGGCAAGTGACTCTTATAAGGTGCAAAGTGACTGTAATATGGTGATAAGTCACTTACATGATTGATTAGAGCCAAAATGTGGCCCAAAATTGACTTGTAGGGAAGGGGTACCAAAAGGTGGTTAAAGGATGTTTAATTGCATGTACATGATGTTAAAATGTTAATTGTATCAATATGTGGGGAAAGTGACTCTTATAGGGTGCAAAGTGACTCTAATATGGTGAAAAGTGACTTACATGGTTGATTAGAGCCAAAATGTGGAATAAAATTAACTTGTATGAAAATGGCATTAATAGGTGGTAAAAGTATGTCAAACTGGATGTATATGATGTTAACATGTTAATTGTTTTATATAGTGTGGAAAGTGACTCTTATAAGGTGCAAAGTGACTCTAATATGGTGAAAAGTGACTTACATGGTTGATTAGAACCAAAATGTGGAACAAAATTGACTTGTATGAAAGTGGAATTAAGAGGTGGTAAAAGGATGTCAATTCAGATATGATGTTAACATGTTAATTGTATAAATATATGGTGAAAGTGACTTATAGGTGCAAAATGACTCTAGATGGTGAAAAGTGACTTACATGGTTAATTTGAACCAAAATGTGGACCAAAATTGACTTGTATGAATGTGGCACTAAGAGGTGGTAAAAGGATTTCTAATTGGATGTATATGATGTTAACATGTTAATTGTACCAATATATGATGGCAAGTGACTCTTATAAGGTGTAAAGTGACTCTAATATGGTGATAAGTCACTTACATGATTGATTAGAGCCAAAATGTGGCCCAAAATTGATTGTAGGAAAGGGGTACCAAAAGGTGGTTAAAGGATGTTTAATTGCATGTACATGATGTTAACAGTTAATTGTATCAATATGGGGAAAGTGACTCTTATAGGGTGCAAAGTGACTCTAATATGGTGAAAAGTGACTTACATGGTTGATTAGAGCCAAAATGTGGAATAAAATTAACTTGTATGAAAGTGGCATTAATAGGTGGTAAAAGGATGTCAAATTGCATGTATATGATGTTAACATGGTAATTATACAAATGATTGTGGAAAGTGACTCATATAGGGTGCAAAATGACTCGAATATGGTGAAAAGTGACTTACATGGTTAATTAGAACCAAAATGTGGACCAAAATTGACTTGTATGAATGTGGCACTAAGAGGTGGTAAAAGGATTTCTAATTGGATGTATATGATGTTAACATGTTAATTGTACCGATATATGATGGCAAGTGACTCTTATAAGGTGCAAAGTGACTGTAATATGGTGATAAGTCACTTACATGATTGATTAGAGCCAAAATGTGGCCCAAAATTGACTTGTAGGGAAGGGGTACCAAAAGGTGGTTAAAGGATGTTTAATTGCATGTACATGATGTTAACATGTTAATTGTATCAATATATGGGGAAAGTGACTCTTATAGGGTGCAAAGTGACTCTAATATGGTGAAAAGTGACTTACATGGTTGATTAGAACCAAAATGTGGAACAAAATTGACTTGTATGAAAGTGGAATTAAGAGGTGGTAAAAGGATGTCAATTCAGATGTATATGATGTTAACATGTTAATTGTATAAATATATGGTGAAAAGTGACTTATATAGGGTGCAAAATGACTCTAAGATGGTGAAAAGTGACTTACATGGTTAATTTGAACCAAAATGTGGACCAAAATTGACTTGTATGAATGTGGCACTAAGAGGTGGTAAAGGATTTCTAATTGGATGTATATGATGTTAACATGTTAATTGTACCAATATATGATGGCAAGTGACTCTTATAAGGTGTAAAGTGACTCTAATATGGTGATAAGTCACTTACATGATTGATTAGAGCCAAAATGTGGCCCAAAATTGATTTGTAGGAAAGGGGTACCAAAAGGTGGTTAAAGGATGTTTAATTGCATGTACATGATGTTAACAAGTTAATTGTATCAATATATGGGGAAAGTGACTCTTATAGGGTGCAAAGTGACTCTAATATGGTGAAAAGTGACTTACATGGTTGATTAGAGCCAAAATGTGGAATAAAATTAACTTGTATGAAAGTGGCATTAATAGGTGGTAAAAGGATGTCAAATTGCATGTATATGATGTTAACATGGTAATTATACAAATAGATTGTGGAAAGTGACTCATATAGGGTGCAAAATGACTCGAATATGGTGAAAAGTGACTTACATGGTTAATTAGAACCAAAATGTGGACCAAAATTGACTTGTATGAATGTGGCACTAAGAGGTGGTAAAAGGATTTCTAATTGGATGTATATGATGTTAACATGTTAATTGTACCGATATATGATGGCAAGTGACTCTTATAAGGTGCAAAGTGACTGTAATATGGTGATAAGTCACTTACATGATTGATTAGAGCCAAAATGTGGCCCAAAATTGACTTGTAGGGAAGGGGTACCAAAAGGTGGTTAAAGGATGTTTAATTGCATGTACATGATGTTAACATGTTAATTGTATCAATATATGGGGAAAGTGACTCTTATAGGGTGCAAAGTGACTCTAATATGGTGAAAGTGACTTACATGGTTGATTAGAACCAAAATGTGGAATAAAATTAACTTGTATGAAAGTGGCATTAATAGGTGGTAAAAGGATGTCAAATTGCATGTATATGATGTTAACATGGTAATTATACAAATAGATTGTGGAAAGTGACTCATATAGGGTGCAAAATGACTCGAATATGGTGAAAAGTGACTTACATGGTTAATTAGAACCAAAATGTGGACCAAAATTGACTTGTAGAATGTGGCACTAAGAGGTGGTAAAAGGATTTCTAATTGGATGTATATGATGTAACAAGTTAATTGTACCGATATATGATGGCAAGTGACTCTTATAAGGTGCAAAGTGACTGTAATATGGTGATAAGTCACTTACATGATTGATTAGAGCCAAAATGTGGCCCAAAATTGACTTGTAGGGAAGGGGTACCAAAAGGTGGTTAAAGGATGTTAATTGCATGTACATGATGTTAAAATGTTAATTGTATCAATATGTGGGGAAAGTGACTCTTATAGGGTGCAAAGTGACTCTAATATGGTGAAAAGTGGACTTACATGGTTGATTAGAGCCAAAATGTGAATAAAATTAACTTGTATGAAAATGGCATTAATAGGTGGTAAAAGGATGTCAAACTGATGTATATGATGTTAACATGGTAATTGTGTAATAGATTGGTGGAAAGTGACTCTTATAGGTGCAAATTGACTCTAATATGGTGAAAAGTGACTTAACATGGTTGATTAGAACCAAAATGTGGAACAAAATTGACCTTGTATGAAAGTGGAATTAAGAGGTGGTAAAAGGATGCGAATTCGGATATATATGATGTTAACATGTTAATTTTATAATATATGCTGGAAAGTGACTCATATAGGGTGCAAAATGACTCTAATATGGTGAAAAGTGACTTACATGGTTAATTTGAACCAAAATTGACTTGTATGAATGTGGCACTAAGAGGTGTAAAAGGATTTCTAATTGGATGTATATGATGTTAACATGTTAATTGTACCAATATATGATGGCAAGTGACTCTTATAAGGTGCAAAGTGACTCTAATATGGTGATAAGTCACTTACATGATTGATTAGAGCCAAAATGTGGCCCAAATTGATTGTAGGAAAGGGGTACCAAAAGGTGGTTAAAGGATGTTTAATTGCATGTACATGATGTTAACAATGTTAATTGTATCAATATATGGGGAAAGTGACTCTTATAGGGTGCAAAGTGACTCTAATATGGTGAAAAGTGACTTACATGGTTGATTAGAGCCAAAATGTGGAATAAAATTAACTTGTATGAAAGTGGCATTAATAGGTGGTAAAGGATGTCAAATTGCATGTATATGATGTTAACATGGTAATTATACAAATAGATTGTGGAAAGTGACTCATATAGGGTGCAAAATGACTCGAATATGGTGAAAAGTGACTTACATGGTTAATTAGAACCAAAATGTGGACCAAAATTGACTTGTATGAATGTGGCACTAAGAGGTGGTAAAAGGATTTCTAATTGGATGTATATGATGTTAACATGTTAATTGTACCGATATATGATGGCAAGTGACTCTTATAAGGTGCAAAGTGACTGTAATATGGTGATAAGTCACTTACATGATTGATTAGAGCCAAAATGTAGGCCCAAAATTGACTTGTAGGGAAGGGGTACCAAAAGGTGGTTAAAGGATGTTTAATTGCATGTACATGATGTTAACATGTTAATTGTATCAATATATGGGGAAAGTGACTCTTATAGGGTGCAAAGTGACTCTAATATGGTGAAAAGTGACTTACATGGTTGATTAGAACCAAAATGTGGAATAAAATTAACTTGTATGAAAGTGGCATTAATAGGTGGTAAAAGGATGTCAAATTGCATGTATATGATGTTAACATGGTAATTATACAAATAGATTGTGGAAAGTGACTCATATAGGGTGCAAAATGACTCGAATATGGTGAAAAGTGACTTACATGGTTAATTAGAACCAAAATGTGGACCAAATTGACTTGTATGAATGTGGCACTAAGAGGTGGTAAAAGGATTTCTAATTGGATGTATATGATGTTAACAAGTTAATTGTACCGATATATGATGGCAAGTGACTCTTATAAGGTGCAAAGTGACTGTAATATGGTGATAAGTCACTTACATGATTGATTAGAGCCAAAATGTGGCCCAAAATTGACTTGTAGGGAAGGTGTACCAAAAGGTGGTTAAAGGATGTTTAATTGCATGTACATGATGTTAAAATGTTAATTGTATCAATATGTGGGGAAAGTGACTCTTATAGGGTGCAAAGTGACTCTAATATGGTGAAAAGTGACTTACATGGTTGATTAGAGCCAAAATGTGGAATAAAATTAACTTGTATGAAAATGGCATTAATAGGTGGTAAAAGTATGTCAAACTGGATGTATATGATGTTAACATGTTAATTGTTGTATATATGGTGGAAAGTGACTCTTATAAGGTGCAAAGTGACTCTAATATGGTGAAAAGTGACTTACATGGTTGATTAGAACCAAAATGTGGAACAAAATTGACTTGTATGAAAGTGGAATTAAGAGGTGGTAAAAGGATGTCAATTCAGATGTATATGATGTTAACATGTTAATTGTATAAATATATGGTGAAAAGTGACTTATATAGGGTGCAAAATGACTCTAAGATGGTGAAAAGTGACTTACATTGTTAATTTGAACCAAAATGTGGACCAAAATTGACTTGTATGAATGTGGCACTAAGAGGTGGTAAAAGGATTTCTAATTGGATGTATATGATGTTAACATGTTAATTGTACCAATATATGATGGCAAGTGACTCTTATAAGGTGTAAAGTGACTCTAATATGGTGATAAGTCACTTACATGATTGATTAGAGCCAAAATGTGGCCCAAAATTGATTTGTAGGAAAGGGGTACCAAAAGGTGGTTAAAGGATGTTTAATTGCATGTACATGATGTTAACAAGTTAATTGTATCAATATATGGGGAAAGTGACTCTTATAGGGTGCAAAGTGACTCTAATATGGTGAAAAGTGACTTACATGGTTGATTAGAGCCAAAATGTGGAATAAAATTAACTTGTATGAAAGTGGCATTAATAGGTGGTAAAAGGATGTCAAATTGCATGTATATGATGTTAACATGGTAATTATACAAATAGATTGTGGAAAGTGACTCATATAGGGTGCAAAATGACTCGAATATGGTGAAAAGTGACTTACATGGTTAATTAGAACCAAAATGTGGACCAAAATTGACTTGTATGAATGTGGCACTAAGAGGTGGTAAAAGGATTTCTAATTGGATGTATATGATGTTAACATGTTAATTGTACCGATATATGATGGCAAGTGACTCTTATAAGGTGCAAAGTGACTGTAATATGGAGATAAGTCACTTACATGATTGATTAGAGCCAAAATGTGGCCCAAAATTGACTTGTAGGGAAGAGGTACCAAAAGGTGGTTAAAGGATGTTTAATTGCATGTACATGATGTTAACATGTTAATTGTATCAATATATGGGGAAAGTGACTCTTATAGGGTGCAAAGTGACTCTAATATGGTGAAAAGTGACTTACATGGTTGATTAGAACCAAAATGTGGAATAAAATTAACTTGTATGAAAGTGGCATTAATAGGTGGTAAAAGGATGTCAAATTGCATGTATATGATGTTAACATGGTAATTATACAAATAGATTGTGGAAAGTGACTCATATAGGGTGCAAAATGACTCGAATATGGTGAAAAGTGACTTACATGGTTAATTAGAACCAAAATGTGGACCAAAATTGACTTGTATGAATGTGGCACTAAGAGGTGGTAAAAGGATTTCTAATTGGATGTATATGATGTTAACAAGTTAATTGTACCGATATATGATGGCAAGTGACTCTTATAAGGTGCAAAGTGACTGTAATATGGTGATAAGTCACTTACATGATTGATTAGAGCCAAAATGTGGCCCAAAATTGACTTGTAGGGAAGGGGTACCAAAAGGTGGTTAAAGGATGTTTAATTGCATGTACATGATGTTAAAATGTTAATTGTATCAATATGTGGGGAAAGTGACTCTTATAGGGTGCAAAGTGACTCTAATATGGTGAAAAGTGACTTACATGGTTGATTAGAGCCAAAATGTGGAATAAAATTAACTTGTATGAAAATGGCATTAATAGGTGGTAAAAGTATGTCAAACTGGATGTATATGATGTTAACATGTTAATTGTTGTATATATGGTGGAAAGTGACTCTTATAAGGTGCAAAGTGACTCTAATATGGTGAAAAGTGACTTACATGGTTGATTAGAACCAAAATGTGGAACAAAATTGACCTTAATGAAAGTGGAATTAAGAGGTGGTAAAAGGATGCGAATTCGGATATATATGATGTTAACATGTTAATTTTATAAATATATGCTGGAAAGTGACTCATATAGGTTGCAAAATGACTCTAATATGGTGAAAAGTGACTTACATGGTTAATTTGAACCAAAATTGACTTGTATGAATGTGGCACTAAGAGGTGGTAAAAGGATTTCTAATTGGATGTATATGATGTTAACATGTTAATTGTACCAATATATGATGGCAAGTGACTCTTATAAGGTGCAAAGTGACTCTAATATGGTGATAAGTCACTTACATGATTGATTAGAGCCAAAATGTGGCCCAAAATTGACTTGTAGAAAAGGGGTACCAAAGGTGGTTAAAGGATGTTTAATTGCATGTACATGATGTTAACATGTTAATTGTATCAATCTATGGGCAAAGTGACTCTTATAGGGTGCAAAGTGACTCTAATATGGTGAAAAGTGACTTACATGGTTGATTAGAGCCAAAATGTGGAATAAAATTAACTTGTATGAAAGTGGCATTAATAGGTGGTAAAAGGATGTCAAATTGCATGTATATGATGTTAACATGGTAATTATACAAATAGATTGTGGAAAGTGACTCATATAGGGTGCAAAATGACTCGAATATGGTGAAAAGTGACTTACATGGTTAATTAGAACCAAAATGTGGACCAAAATTGACTTGTATGAATGTGGCACTAAGAGGTGGTAAAAGGATTTCTAATTGGATGTATATGATGTTAACATGTTAATTGTACCGATATATGATGGCAAGTGACTCTTATAAGGTGCAAAGTGATTGTAATATGGAGATAAGTCACTTACATGATTGATTAGAGCCAAAATGTGGCCCAAAATTGACTTGTAGGGAAGGGGTACCAAAAGGTGGTTAAAGGATGTTTAATTGCATGTACATGATGTTAACATGTTAATTGTATCAATATATGGGGAAAGTGACTCTTATAGGGTGCAAAGTGACTCTAATATGGTGGAAAGTGACTTACATGGTTGATTAGAACCAAAATGTGGAATAAAATTAACTTGTATGAAAGTGGCATTAATAGGTGGTAAAAGGATGTCAAATTGCATGTATATGATGTTAACATGGTAATTATACAAATAGATTGTGGAAAGTGACTCATATAGGGTGCAAAATGACTCGAATATGGTGAAAAGTGACTTACATGGTTAATTAGAACCAAAATGTGGACCAAAATTGACTTGTATGAATGTGGCACTAAGAGGTGGTAAAAGGATTTCTAATTGGATGTATATGATGTTAACAAGTTAATTGTACCGATATATGATGGCAAGTGACTCTTATAAGGTGCAAAGTGACTGTAATATGGTGATAAGTCACTTACATGATTGATTAGAGCCAAAATGTGGCCCAAAATTGACTTGTAGGGAAGGGGTACCAAAAGGTGGTTAAAGGATGTTTAATTGCATGTACATGATGTTAAAATGTTAATTGTATCAATATGTGGGGAAAGTGACTCTTATAGGGTGCAAAGTGACTCTAATATGGTGAAAAGTGACTTACATGGTTGATTAGAGCCAAAATGTGGAATAAAATTAACTTGTATGAAAATGGCATTAATAGGTGGTAAAAGTATGTCAAACTGGATGTATATGATGTTAACATGTTAATTGTTGTATATATGGTGGAAAGTGACTCTTATAAGGTGCAAAGTGACTCTAATATGGTGAAAAGTGACTTACATTGTTGATTAGAACCAAAATGTGGAACAAAATTGACCTGTATGAAAGTGGAATTAAGAGGTGGTAAAAGGATGCGAATTCGGATATATATGATGTTAACATGTTAATTTTATAAATATATGCTGGAAAGTGACTCATATAGGGTGCAAAATGACTCTAATATGGTGAAAAGTGACTTACATGGTTAATTTGAACCAAAATTGACTTGTATGAATGTGGCACTAAGAGGTGGTAAAAGGATTTCTAATTGGATGTATATGATGTTAACATGTTAATTGTACCAATATATGATGGCAAGTGACTCTTATAAGGTGCAAAGTGACTCTAATATGGTGAGAAGTCACTTACATGATTGATTAGAGCCAAAATGTGGCCCAAAATTGACTTGTAGGAAAGGGGTACCAAAAGGTGGTTAAAGGATGTTTAATTGCATGTACATGATGTTAACATGTTAATTGTATCAATCTATGGGGAAATTGACTCTTATAGGGTGCAAAGTGACTCTAATATGGTGAAAAGTGACTTACATGGTTGATTAGAGCCAAAATGTGGAATAAAATTAACTTGTATGAAAGTGGCATTAATAGGTGGTAAAAGGATGTCAAATTGCATGTATATGATGTTAACATGGTAATTATACAAATAGATTGTGGAAAGTGACTCATATAGGGTGCAAAATGACTCGAATATGGTGAAAAGTGACTTACATGGTTAATTAGAACCAAAATGTGGACCAAAATTGACTTCTATGAATGTGGCACTAAGAGGTGGTAAAAGGATTTCTAATTGGATGTATATGATGTTAACATGTTAATTGTACCGATATATGATGGCAAGTGACTCTTATAAGGTGCAAAGTGACTGTAATATGGTGATAAGTCACTTACATGATTGATTAGAGCCAAAATGTGGCCCAAAATTGACTTGTAGGGAAGGGGTACCAAAAGGTGGTTAAAGGATGTTTAATTGCATGTACATGATGTTAACATGTTAATTGTATCAATATATGGGGAAAGTGACTCTTATAGGGTGCAAAGTGACTCTAATATGGTGAAAAGTGACTTACATGGTTGATTAGAACCAAAATGTGGAATAAAATTAACTTGTATGAAAGTGGCATTAATAGGTGGTAAAAGGATGTCAAATTGCATGTATATGATGTTAACATGGTAATTATACAAATAGTTTGTGGAAAGTGACTCATATAGGGTGCAAAATGACTCGAATATGGTGAAAAGTGACTTACATGGTTAATTAGAACCAAAATGTGGACCAAAATTGACTTGTATGAATGTGGCACTAAGAGGTGGTAAAAGGATTTCTAATTGGATGTATATGATGTTAACAAGTTAATTGTACCGATATATGATGGCAAGTGACTCTTATAAGGTGCAAAGTGACTGTAATATGGTGATAAGTCACTTACATGATTGATTAGAGCCAAAATGTGGCCCAAAATTGACTTGTAGGGAAGGGGGACCAAAAGGTGGTTAAAGGATGTTTTTTTTTTTGCTAAGTTGGTTAAAGGATGTTTAATTGCATGTACATGATGTTAAAATGTTAATTGTATCAATATGTGGGGAAAGTGACTCTTATAGGGTGCAAAGTGACTCTAATATGGTGAAAAGTGACTTACATGGTTGATTAGAGCCAAAATGTGGAATAAAATTAACTTGTATGAAAATGGCATTAATAGGTGGTAAAAGTATGTCAAACTGGATGTATATGATGTTAACATGTTAATTGTTGTATATATGGTGGAAAGTGACTCTTATAAGGTGCAAAGTGACTCTAATATGGTGAAAAGTGACTTACATGGTTGATTAGAACCAAAATGTGGAACAAAATTGACCTGTATGAAAGTGGAATTAAGAGGTGGTAAAAGGATGCGAATTCGGATATATAGGATTATAACATGTTAATTTTATAAATATATGCTGGAAAGTGACTCATATAGGGTGCAAAATGACTCTAATATGGTGAAAAGTGACTTACATGGTTAATTTGAACCAAAATTGACATGTATGAATGTGGCACTAAGAGGTGGTAAAAGGATTTCTAATTGGATGTATATGATGTTAACATGTTAATTGTACCAATATATGATGGCAAGTGACTCTTATAAGGTGCAAAGTAACTTACATGATTGATTAGAGCCAAAATGTGGCCCAAAATTGACTTGTAGGAAAGGGGTACCAAAAGGTGGTTAAAGGATGTTTAATTGCATGTACATGATGTTAACATGTTAATTGTATCAATCTATGGGGAAAGTGACTCTTATAGGGTGCAAAGTGACTCTAATATGGTGAAAAGTGACTTACATGGTTGATTAGAGACAAAATGTGGAATAAAATTAACTTGTATGAAAGTGGCATTAATAGGTGGTAAAAGGATGTCAAATTGCATGTATATGATGTTAACATGGTAATTATACAAATAGATTGTGGAAAGTGACTCATATAGGGTGCAAGATGACTCGAATATGGTGAAAAGTGACTTACATGGTTAATTAGAACCAAAATGTGGACCAAAATTGACTTGTATGAATGTGGCACTAAGAGGTGGTAAAAGGATTTCTAATTGGATGTATATGATGTTAACATGTTAATTGTACCGATATATGATGGCAAGTGACTCTTATAAGGTGCAAAGTGACTGTAATATGGTGATAAGTCACTTACATGATTGATTAGAGCCAAAATGTGGCCCAAAATTGACTTGTAGGGAAGGGGTACCAAAAGGTGGTTAAAGGATGTTTAATTGCATGTACATGATGTTAACATGTTAATTGTATCAATATGTGGGGAAAGTGACTCTTATAGGGTGCAAAGTGACTCTAATATGGTGAAAAGTGATGTTTGATTAGAGCCAAAATGTGGAATAAAATTAACTTGTATGAAAATGGCATTAATAGGTGGTAAAAGGATGTCAAACTGGATGTATATGATGTTAACATGTTAATTGTTGTATATATTATGGAAAGTGACTCTTATAAGGTGCAAAGTGACTCTAATATGGTGAAAAGTGACTTACATGGTTGATTAGAACCAAAATGTGGAACAAAATTGACCTGTATGAAAGTGGAATTAAGAGGTGGTAAAAGGATGTCAATTCAGATGTATATGATGTTAACATGTTAATTGTATAAATATATGGTGGAAAGTGACTTATATAGGGTGCAAAATGACTCTAAGATGGTGAAAAGTGACTTACATGGTTAATTTGAACCAAAATTGACTTGTATGAATGTGGCACTAAGAGGTGGTAAAAGAATTTCTAATTGGATGTATATACCAATATATGATGGCAAGTGACTCTTATAAGGTGCAAAGTGACTCTAATATGGTGATAAGTCACTTACATGATTGATTAGAGCCAAAATGTGGCCCAAAATTAACTTGTAGAAAAGGGGTACCAAAAGGTGGTTAAAGGATGTTTAATTGCATGTACATGATGTTAACATGTTAATTGTATCAATATATGGGGAAAGTGACTCTTATAGGGTGCAAAGTGACTCTAATATGGTGAAAAGTGACTTACATGGTTGATTAGAACCAAAATGTGGAATAAAATTAACTTGTATGAAAGTGGCATTAATAGGTGGTAAAAGGATGTCAAATTGCATGTATATGATGTTAACATGGTAATTATACAAATAGATTGTGGAAAGTGACTCATATAGGGTGCAAAATGACTCGAATATGGTGAAAAGTGACTTACATGGTTAATTAGAACCAAAATGTGGACCAAAATTGACTTGTATGAATGTGGCACTAAGAGGTGGTAAAAGGATTTCTAATTGGATGTATATGATGTTAAAAAGTTAATTGTACCGATATATGATGGCAAGTGACTCTTATAAGGTGCAAAGTGACTGTAATATGGTGATAAGTCACTTACATGATTGATTAGAACCAAAATGTGGCCCAAAATTGACTTGTAGGGAAGGGGTACCAAAAGGTGGTTAAAGGATGTTTAATTGCATGTACATGATGTTAAAATGTTAATTGTATCAATATGTGGGGAAAGTGACTCTTATAGGGTGCAAAGTGACTCTAATATGGTGAAAAGTGACTTACATGGTTGATTATAGCCAAAATGTGGAATAAAATTAACTTGTATGAAAATGGCATTAATAGGTGGTAAAAGTATGTCAAACTGGATGTATATGATGTTAACATGTTAATTGTTGTATATATGGTGGAAAGTGACTCTTATAAGGTGCAAAGTGACTCTAATATGGTGAAAAGTGACTTACATGGTTGATTAGAACCAAAATGTGGAACAAAATTGACTTGTATGAAAGTGGAATTAAGAGGTGGTAAAAGGATGTCAATTCAGATGTATATGATGTTAACATGTTAATTGTATAAATATATGGTGAAAAGTGACTTATATAGGGTGCAAAATGACTCTAAGATGGTGAAAAGTGACTTACATGGTTAATTTGAACCAAAATGTGGACCAAAATTGACTTGTATGAATGTGGCACTAAGAGGTGGTAAAAGGATTTCTAATTGGATGTATATGATGTTAACATGTTAATTGTACCAATATATGATGGCAAGTGACTCTTATAAGGTGTAAAGTGACTCTAATATGGTGATAAGTCACTTACATGATTGATTAGAGCCAAAATGTGGCTCAAAATTGACTTGTAGGAAAGGGGTACCAAAAGGTGGTTAAAGGATGTTTAATTGCATGTACATGATGTTAACAAGTTAATTGTATCAATATATGGGGAAAGTGACTCTTATAGGGTGCAAAGTGACTCTAATATGGTGAAAAGTGACTTACATGGTTGATTAGAGCCAAAATGTGGAATAAAATTAACTTGTATGAAAGTGGCATTAATAGGTGGTAAAAGGATGTCAAATTGCATGTATATGATGTTAACATGGTAACTATACAAATAGATTGTGGAAAGTGACTCATATAGGGTGCAAAATGACTCGAATATGGTGAAAAGTGACTTACATGGTTAATTAGAACCAAAATGTGGACCAAAATTGATTTGTATGAATGTGGCACTAAGAGGTGGTAAAAGGATTTCTAATTGGATGTATATGATGTTAACATGTTAATTGTACCGATATATGATGGCAAGTGACTCTTATAAGGTGCAAAGTGACTGTAATATGGTGATAAGTCACTTACATGATTGATTAGAGCCAAAATGTGGCCCAAAATTGACTTGTAGGGAAGGGGTACCAAAAGGTGGTTAAAGGATGTTTAATTGCATGTACATGATGTTAACATGTTAATTGTATCAATATATGGGGAAAGTGACTCTTATAGGGTGCAAAGTGACTCTAATATGGTGAAAAGTGACTTACATGGTTGATTAGAACCAAAATGTGGAATAAAATTAACTTGTATGAAAGTGGCATTAATAGGTGGTAAAAGGATGTCAAATTGCATGTATATGATGTTAACATGGTAATTATACAAATAGATTGTGGAAAGTGACTCATATAGGGTGCAAAATGACTCGAATATGGTGAAAAGTGACTTACATGGTTAATTAGAACCAAAATGTGGACCAAAATTGACTTGTATGAATGTGGCACTAAGAGGTGGTAAAAGGATTTCTAATTGGATGTATATGATGTTAACAAGTTAATTGTACCGATATATGATGGCAAGTGACTCTTATAAGGTGCAAAGTGACTGTAATATGGTGATAAGTCACTTACATGATTGATTAGAGCCAAAATGTGGCCCAAAATTGACTTGTAGGGAAGGGGGACCAAAAGGTGGTTAAAGGATGTTTTTTTTTTTGCTAAGTTGGTTAAAGGATGTTTAATTGCATGTACATGATGTTAAAATGTTAATTGTATCAATATGTGGGGAAAGTGACTCTTATAGGGTGTAAAGTGACTCTAATATGGTGAAAAGTGACTTACATGGTTGATTAGAGCCAAAATGTGGAATAAAATTAACTTGTATGAAAATGGCATTAATAGGTGGTAAAAGTATGTCAAACTGGATGTATATGATGTTAACATGTTAATTGTTGTATATATGGTGGAAAGTGACTCTTATAAGGTGCAAAGTGACTCTAATATGGTGAAAAGTGACTTACATGGTTGATTAGAACCAAAATGTGGAACAAAATTGACCTGTATGAAAGTGGAATTAAGAGGTGGTAAAAGGATGCGAATTCGGATATATAGGATGTTAACATGTTAATCTTATAAATATATGCTGGAAAGTGACTCATATAGGGTGCAAAATGACTCTAATATGGTGAAAAGTGACTTACATGGTTAATTTGAACCAAAATTGACATGTATGAATGTGGCACTAAGAGGTGGTAAAAGGATTTCTAATTGGATGTATATGATGTTAACATGTTAATTGTACCAATATATGATGGCAAGTGACTCTTATAAGGTGCAAAGTAACTTACATGATTGATTAGAGCCAAAATGTGGCCCAAAATTGACTTGTAGGAAAGGGGTACCAAAAGGTGGTTAAAGGATGTTTAATTGCATGTACATGATGTTAACATGTTAATTGTATCAATCTATGGGGAAAGTGACTCTTATAGGGTGCAAAGTGACTCTAATATGGTGAAAAGTGACTTACATGGTTGATTAGAGACAAAATGTGGAATAAAATTAACTTGTATGAAAGTGGCATTAATAGGTGGTAAAAGGATGTCAAATTGCATGTATATGATGTTAACATGGTAATTATACAAATAGATTGTGGAAAGTGACTCATATAGGGTGCAAAATGACTCGAATATGGTGAAAAGTGACTTACATGGTTAATTAGAACCAAAATGTGGACCAAAATTGACTTGTATGAATGTGGCACTAAGAGGTGGTAAAAGGATTTCTAATTGGATGTATATGATGTTAACATGTTAATTGTACCGATATATGATGGCAAGTGACTCTTATAAGGTGCAAAGTGACTGTAATATGGTGATAAGTCACTTACATGATTGATTAGAGCCAAAATGTGGCCCAAAATTGACTTGTAGGGAAGGGGTACCAAAAGGTGGTTAAAGGATGTTTAATTGCATGTACATGATGTTAACATGTTAATTGTATCAATATGTGGGGAAAGTGACTCTTATAGGGTGCAAAGTGACTCTAATATGGTGAAAAGTGATGTTTGATTAGAGCCAAAATGTGGAATAAAATTAACTTGTATGAAAATGGCATTAATAGGTGGTAAAAGGATGTCAAACTGGATGTATATGATGTTAACATGTTAATTGTTGTATATATTATGGAAAGTGACTCTTATAAGGTGCAAAGTGACTCTAATATGGTGAAAAGTGACTTACATGGTTGATTAGAACCAAAATGTGGAACAAAATTGACCTGTATGAAAGTGGAATTAAGAGGTGGTAAAAGGATGTCAATTCAGATGTATATGATGTTAACATGTTAATTGTATAAATATATGGTGGAAAGTGACTTATATAGGGTGCAAAATGACTCTAAGATGGTGAAAAGTGACTTACATGGTTAATTTGAACCAAAATTGACTTGTATGAATGTGGCACTAAGAGGTGGTAAAAGAATTTCTAATTGGATGTATATACCAATATATGATGGCAAGTGACTCTTATAAGGTGCAAAGTGACTCTAATATGGTGATAAGTCACTTACATGATTGATTAGAGCCAAAATGTGGCCCAAAATTAACTTGTAGAAAAGGGGTACCAAAAGGTGGTTAAAGGATGTTTAATTGCATGTACATGATGTTAACATGTTAATTGTATCAATATATGGGGAAAGTGACTCTTATAGGGTGCAAAGTGACTCTAATATGGTGAAAAGTGACTTACATGGTTGATTAGAACCAAAATGTGGAATAAAATTAACTTGTATGAAAGTGGCATTAATAGGTGGTAAAAGGATGTCAAATTGCATGTATATGATGTTAACATGGTAATTATACAAATAGATTGTGGAAAGTGACTCATATAGGGTGCAAAATGACTCGAATATGGTGAAAAGTGACTTACATGGTTAATTAGAACCAAAATGTGGACCAAAATTGACTTGTATGAATGTGGCACTAAGAGGTGGTAAAAGGATTTCTAATTGGATGTATATGATGTTAAAAAGTTAATTGTACCGATATATGATGGCAAGTGACTCTTATAAGGTGCAAAGTGACTGTAATATGGTGATAAGTCACTTACATGATTGATTAGAACCAAAATGTGGCCCAAAATTGACTTGTAGGGAAGGGGTACCAAAAGGTGGTTAAAGGATGTTTAATTGCATGTACATGATGTTAAAATGTTAATTGTATCAATATGTGGGGAAAGTGACTCTTATAGGGTGCAAAGTGACTCTAATATGGTGAAAAGTGACTTACATGGTTGATTATAGCCAAAATGTGGAATAAAATTAACTTGTATGAAAATGGCATTAATAGGTGGTAAAAGTATGTCAAACTGGATGTATATGATGTTAACATGTTAATTGTTGTATATATGGTGGAAAGTGACTCTTATAAGGTGCAAAGTGACTCTAATATGGTGAAAAGTGACTTACATGGTTGATTAGAACCAAAATGTGGAACAAAATTGACTTGTATGAAAGTGGAATTAAGAGGTGGTAAAAGGATGTCAATTCAGATGTATATGATGTTAACATGTTAATTGTATAAATATATGGTGAAAAGTGACTTATATAGGGTGCAAAATGACTCTAAGATGGTGAAAAGTGACTTACATGGTTAATTTGAACCAAAATGTGGACCAAAATTGACTTGTATGAATGTGGCACTAAGAGGTGGTAAAAGGATTTCTAATTGGATGTATATGATGTTAACATGTTAATTGTACCAATATATGATGGCAAGTGACTCTTATAAGGTGTAAAGTGACTCTAATATGGTGATAAGTCACTTACATGATTGATTAGAGCCAAAATGTGGCTCAAAATTGACTTGTAGGAAAGGGGTACCAGAAGGTGGTTAAAGGATGTTTAATTGCATGTACATGATGTTAACAAGTTAATTGTATCAATATATGGGGAAAGTGACTCTTATAGGGTGCAAAGTGACTCTAATATGGTGAAAAGTGACTTACATGGTTGATTAGAGCCAAAATGTGGAATAAAATTAACTTGTATGAAAGTGGCATTAATAGGTGGTAAAAGGATGTCAAATTGCATGTATATGATGTTAACATGGTAACTATACAAATAGATTGTGGAAAGTGACTCATATAGGGTGCAAAATGACTCGAATATGGTGAAAAGTGACTTACATGGTTAATTAGAACCAAAATGTGGACCAAAATTGATTTGTATGAATGTGGCACTAAGAGGTGGTAAAAGGATTTCTAATTGGATGTATATGATGTTAACATGTTAATTGTACCGATATATGATGGCAAGTGACTCTTATAAGGTGCAAAGTGACTGTAATATGGTGATAAGTCACTTACATGATTGATTAGAGCCAAAATGTGGCCCAAAATTGACTTGTAGGGAAGGGGTACCAAAAGGTGGTTAAAGGATGTTTAATTGCATGTACATGATGTTAACATGTTAATTGTATCAATATATGGGGAAAGTGACTCTTATAGGGTGCAAAGTGACTCTAATATGGTGAAAAGTGACTTACATGGTTGATTAGAACCAAAATGTGGAATAAAATTAACTTGTATGAAAGTGGCATTAATAGGTGGTAAAAGGATGTCAAATTGCATGTATATGATGTTAACATGGTAATTATACAAATAGATTGTGGAAAGTGACTCATATAGGGTGCAAAATGACTCGAATATGGTGAAAAGTGACTTACATGGTTAATTAGAACCAAAATGTGGACCAAAATTGACTTGTATGAATGTGGCACTAAGAGGTGGTAAAAGGATTTCTAATTGGATGTATATGATGTTAAAAAGTTAATTGTACCGATATATGATGGCAAGTGACTCTTATAAGGTGCAAAGTGACTGTAATATGGTGATAAGTCACTTACACGATTGATTAGAACCAAAATGTGGCCCAAAATTGACTTGTAGGGAAGGGGTACCAAAAGGTGGTTAAAGGATGTTTAATTGCATGTACATGATGTTAAAATGTTAATTGTATCAATATGTGGGGAAAGTGACTCTTATAGGGTGCAAAGTGACTCTAATATGGTGAAAAGTGACTTACATGGTTGATTATAGCCAAAATGTGGAATAAAATTAACTTGTATGAAAATGGCATTAATAGGTGGTAAAAGTATGTCAAACTGGATGTATATGATGTTAACATGTTAATTGTTGTATATATGGTGGAAAGTGACTCTTATAAGGTGCAAAGTGACTCTAATATGGTGAAAAGTGACTTACATGGTTGATTAGAACCAAAATGTGGAACAAAATTGACTTGTATGAAAGTGGAATTAAGAGGTGGTAAAAGGATGTCAATTCAGATGTATATGATGTTAACATGTTAATTGTATAAATATATGGTGAAAAGTGACTTATATAGGGTGCAAAATGACTCTAAGATGGTGAAAAGTGACTTACATGGTTAATTTGAACCAAAATGTGGACCAAAATTGACTTGTATGAATGTGGCACTAAGAGGTGGTAAAAGGATTTCTAATTGGATGTATATGATGTTAACATGTTAATTGTACCAATATATGATGGCAAGTGACTCTTATAAGGTGTAAAGTGACTCTAATATGGTGATAAGTCACTTACATGATTGATTAGAGCCAAAATGTGGCTCAAAATTGACTTGTAGGAAAGGGGTACCAAAAGGTGGTTAAAGGATGTTTAATTGCATGTACATGATGTTAACAAGTTAATTGTATCAATATATGGGGAAAGTGACTCTTATAGGGTGCAAAGTGACTCTAATATGGTGAAAAGTGACTTACATGGTTGATTAGAGCCAAAATGTGGAATAAAATTAACTTGTATGAAAGTGGCATTAATAGGTGGTAAAAGGATGTCAAATTGCATGTATATGATGTTAACATGGTAATTATACAAATAGATTGTGGAAAGTGACTCATATAGGGTGCAAAATGACTCGAATATGGTGAAAAGTGACTTACATGGTTAATTAGAACCAAAATGTGGACCAAAATTGACTTGTATGAATGTGGCACTAAGAGGTGGTAAAAGGATTTCTAATTGGATGTATATGATGTTAACATGTTAATTGTACCGATATATGATGGCAAGTGACTCTTATAAGGTGCAAAGTGACTGTAATATGGTGATAAGTCACTTACATGATTGATTAGAGCCAAAATGTGGCCCAAAATTGACTTGTAGGGAAGGGGTACCAAAAGGTGGTTAAAGGATGTTTAATTGCATGTACATGATGTTAACATGTTAATTGTATCAATATATGGGGAAAGTGACTCTTATAGGGTGCAAAGTGACTCTAATATGGTGAAAAGTGACTTACATGGTTGATTAGAACCAAAATGTGGAATAAAATTAACTTGTATGAAAGTGGCATTAATAGGTGGTAAAAGGATGTCAAATTGCATGTATATGATGTTAACATGGTAATTATACAAATAGATTGTGGAAAGTGACTCATATAGGGTGCAAAATGACTCGAATATGGTGAAAAGTGACTTACATGGTTAATTAGAACCAAAATGTGGACCAAAATTGACTTGTATGAATGTTGCACTAAGAGGTGGTAAAAGGATTTCTAATTGGATGTATATGATGTTAACATGTTAATTATACCGATATATGATGGCAAGTTACTCTTATAAGGTGCAAAGTGACTGTAATATGGTGATAAGTCACTTACATGATTGATTAGAGCCAAAATGTGGCCCAAAATTGACTTGTAGGGAAGGGGTACCAAAAGGTGGTTAAAGGATGTTTAATTGCATGTACATGATGTTAACATGTATCAATATGTGGGGAAAGTGACTCTTATAGGGTGCAAAGTGACTCTAATATGGTGAAAAGTGACTTACATGGTTGATTAGAGCCAAAATGTGGAATAAAATTAACTTGTATAAAAATGACATTAATAGGTGGTAAAAGGATGTCAAACTGGATGTATATGATGTTAACATGTTAATTGTTGTATATATGGTGGAAAGTGACTCTTATAAGGTGCAAAGTGACTCTAATATGGTGAAAAGTGACTTACATGGTTGATTAGAACCAAAATGTGGAACAAAATTGACCTGTATGAAAGTGGAATTAAGAGGTGGTAAAAGGATGTCAATTCGGATGTATATGATGTTAACATGTTAATTGTATAAATATATGGTGGAAAGTGACTTATATAGGGTGCAAAATGACTCTAAGATGGTGAAAAATGACTTACATGGTTAATTTGAACCAAAATGTGGACCAAAATTGACTTGTATGAATGTGGCACTAAGAGGTGGTAAAAGGATTTCTAATTGGATGTATATGATGTTAACATGTTAATTGTACCAATATATGATGGCAAGTGACTCTTATAAGGTGTAAAGTGACTCTAATATGGTGATATTACATGATTGATTAGAGCCAAAATGTGGCCCAAAATTGACTTGTAGGAAAGGGGTGCCAAAAGGTGGTTAAAGGATGTTTAATTGCATGTACATGATGTTAACATGTTAATTGTATAAATATATGGGGAAAGTGACTCTTATAGGGTGCAAAGTGACTCTAATATGGTGAAAAGTGACTTACATGGTTGATTAGAGCCAAAATGTGGAATAAAATTAATTTGTATGAAAGTGGCATTAATAGGTGGTAAAAGGTTGTCAAACTGAATGTATATGATGTTAACATGTTAATTGTTGTATATATGGTGGAAAGTGACTTATAAGGTGCAAAGTGACTCTAATATGGTGAAAAGTGACTTACATGGTTGATTAGAACCAAAATGTGGAACAAAATTGACCTGTATGAAAGTTGAATTAAGAGGTGGTAAAAGGATATCAATTCGGATGTATATGATGTTAACATGTTAATTGTATAAATATATGGGGGAAAGTGACTCATATAGGGTGCAAAATGACTCTAATATGGTGAAAAGTGACTTACATGATTGATTAGAGCCAAAATGTGGCCCAAAATTGACTTGTAGTAAAGGGGTACCAAAAGATGGTTAAAGGATGTTTAATTTCATGTACATGATGTTAATTGTATAAATATATGGGGAAAGTAACTCTTATAGGGTGCAAAGTGACTCTAATATGGTGAAAAGTGACTTACATGGTTGATTAGAGCCAAAATGTGGAATAAAATTAACTTGTATGAAAGTGGCATTAATAGGTGGTAAAAGGTTGTCAAACTGAATGTATATGATGTTAACATGTTAATTGTTGTATATATGGTGGAAAGTGACTCTTATAAGGTGCAAAGTGGCTCTAATATGGTGAAAAGTGACTTACATGGTTGATTAGAACCAAAATTGACCTGTATGAAAGTGGAATTAAGAGGTGGTAAAAGGATGCGAATTCGGATATATATGATGTTAACATGTTAATTGTATAAATATATGCTGGAAAGTGACTCATATAGGGTGCAAAATGACTCTAATATGGTGAAAAGTGACTTACATGGTTAATTTGAACCAAAATTGACTTGTATGAATGTGGCACTAAGAGGTGGTAAAAGAATTTCTAATTGGATGTATATGATGTTAACATGTTAATTGTACCAATATACGATGGCAAGTGACTCTTATAAGGTGCAAAGTGACTCTAATATGGTGATAAGTCACTTACATGATTGATTAGAGCCAAAATGTGGCCCAAAATTGACTTGTAGGAAAAGGGTTCCAAAAGGTGGTTAAAAGATGTTTAATTGCATGTACATGATGTTAACATGTTAATTGTATAACAATTAACATGTTAACATCATATACATCCAATTTGACATCATTTTACCACCTATTAATGCCAATTTTATACAAGTTAATTTTATTCCACATTTTGGCTTTAATCAACCATGTAAGTCACTTTTCACCATGTTAGAGTCACTTTGTACCCTATCAGAGTCACGTTCCCCATATATTGACACAATTAACATGTTAACATCATGTATATGCAATTGAACATCCTTTAACCACCTTTTACAAGTCAATTTTGGGCCACATTTTGGCTCTAATCAATCATGTAAGTGACTTATCACCATATTAGAGTCACTTTGCACCTTATAAGAGTCACTTGCCATCATATTTGGTACAATTAACATGTTAATATTATATACATCCAATTAGAAATCCTTTTACCACCTCTTAGTGCCACATTCATACAAGTCAATTTTGGTCCACATTTTGGTTCTAATTAACCATGTAACTCACTTTTCACCATATTAGGGTCATTTTGCACCCTATATGAGTCACTTTCCACCATATATTTATACAATTAACATGTTAACATCATATACATCCGAATTGACATCCTTTTACCACCTCTTGATTCCACTTTCATACAGGTCAATTTTGTTCCAGAATTTGGTTCTAATCAACCATGTAAGTCACTTTTCACCATATATACATCCAATTTGACATCCTTTTACTACCTATTAATGCCACTTTCATACAAGTTAATTTTATTCCACATTTTGGCTCTAATCAACCATATAAGTCATTTTTCATCATATTAGAGTCACTTTGCACCTTATAAGAGTCACTTTCCCATATATTAATACAATTAACATGTTAACATCATGTACAGGCAATTAAACATCCTTTAACCACCTTTTGCTACCCCTTCCCTACAAGTCAATTTTGGGCCACATTTTGGCTCTAATCAATCATGTAAGTGACTTATCACCATATTAAAGTCACTTTGCACCTTATAAGAGTCACTTGCCATCATATTTGGTACAATTAACATGTTAACATTATATACATCCAATTAGAAATCCTTTTACCACCTCTTAGTGCCACATTCATACAGGTCAATTTTGTTCCAGATTTTGGTTCTAATCAACCATTTAAGTCACTTTTCACCAGATTAGAGTCACTTTGCACCTTATAAGAGTCACTTTCCACCATATATACAACAATTAACATGTTAACATCATATACATCCAGTTTGACATCCTTTTACCACCTATTAATGCCATTTTCATACAAGTTAATTTTATTCCACATTTTGGCTCTAATCAACCATGTAAGTCACTTTTCACCATATTAGAGTCACTTTGCACCCTATAAGAGTCACTTTCCCCATATATTAATACAATTAACATGTTAACATCATGTACACGCAATTAAACATCCTTTAACCACCTTTTGGTACCCCTTTCCTACAAGTCAATTTTGGGCCACATTTTGGCTCTAATCAATCATGTAAGTGACTTATCAGCATATCAGAGTCACTTTGCACGTTATAAGAGTCACTTGCCATCATATATTGGTACAATTAACATGTTAACATCATATACATCCAATTAGAAATCCTTTTACCACATCTTAGTGCCACATTCATACAAGTCAATTTTGGTCCACATTTTGGTTATAATTAACCATGCAAGTCACTTTTCACCATATTAGAGTCATTCTGCACCCTATATGAGTCACTTTCCCCCATTTATTTGTAAAATTAACATGTTAACATCATATACATCCGAATTGACATCCTTTTACCATCTATTAGTTCCACTTTCATACAGGTCAGTTTTGTTCCACATTTTGGTTCTAATCAACCATGTAAGTCACTTTTCACCATATTAGAGTCAATTTGCACCAGTCACTTTCCACCATATATACAACAATTAACATGTTAACATCATATACATCGAATTTGACATCCTTTTACCACCTATTAATGCCACTTTCATACAAGTTAATTTTATTCCACATTTTGGCTCTACTCAACCATATAAGTCACTTTTCACCATATTAGAGTCACTTTGCACCCTATAAGAGTCACTTCCCCATATATTAATACAATTAATATGTTAACATCATGTACACGCAATTAAACATCCTTTAACCACCTTTTGGTACCCCTTTCCTACAAGTCAATTTTGGGCCACATTTTGGCTCTAATCAATCATGTAAGTGACTTATCAGCATATCAGACTCACTTTGCACCTTATAAGAGTCACTTGCCATCATATATTGGTACAATTAGCATGTTAACATCATATACATCCAATTAGAAATCCTTTTACCACCTCTTAGTGCCACATTCATACAAGTCAATTTTGGTCCACATTTTGGTTCTAATTAACCATGTAAGTCACTTTTCACCATATTAGGGTCATTTTGCCCCCTATATGAGTCACTTTCCACCATATATTTATACAATTAACATGTTAACATGATATACATCTGAATTGACATCCTTTTACCACCTCTTAATTCCACTTTCATACAAGTCAATTTTTTTCCACATTTTGGTTCTAATCAAACATGTAAGTCACTTTTCACCATATTAGAGTCACTTTGCTCCCTATAAGAGTCATTTCCCCATATATTTATACAATTAACATGTTAACATCATGTACATGCAATTAAACATCCTTTAACCACCTTTTGGTACCCCTTTTCTACAAGTCAAATTTGGGCCACATTTTGACTCTAATAAATCATGTAAGTGACTTATCACCATATTAGAGTCACTTTGCACCTTATAAGAGTCACTTGCCATCATATTTGGTACAATTAACATCATATATTGGTATAATTAACATGTTAACATCATATACATCCAATTAGAAATCCTTTTACCACCTCTTAGTGCCACATTCATACAAGTCAATTTTGGTCCACATTTTGGTTCTAATTAACCATGTAAGTCACTTTTCACCATATTAGGGTCATTTTGCACCCTATTTGAGTCACTTTCCACCATATATTTGTATAATTAACATGTTAACATCATATACATCCGAATTGACAACCTTTTACCATCTATTAGTACAACTTTCATACAGGTTTATTTTGTTCCACATTTTGGTTCTAATCAACAATGCAAGTCACTTTTCACCATATTAGAGTCATTTTGCACCCTGTAAGAGTCACTTTCCACCATATATACAACAATTAACATGTTAACATCATATACATCCAATTTGACATCATTTTACCACCTATTAATGCCACTTCCATACAAGTTAATTTTATTCCACATTTTGGCTCTAATCAACCATATAAGTCACTTTTCAACATATTAGAGTCACTTTGCACCTTATAAGAGTCACTTTCCCCATATATTAAAACAGTTAACATGTTAACATCATGTACATGTAAGTAAACATCCTTTAACCACCTTTTGGTACCCCTTTCCTACAAATCCATTTTGGGCCACATTTTGGATCTAATCAATCATGTAAGTGACTTATCACCATATCAGAGTCACTTTGCACCTTATAAGAGTCACTTGCCATCATATATTGGTACAATTAACATGTTAACATCATGTACATGCAATTAGACATCCTTTAACCACCTCTTGGTACCCTCTTTCCTACAAGTCAATTTTGGGCCACATTTTGGCACTAATCAATCATGTAAGTGACTTCTCACCATATTATAGTCAATTTGCACCTTATAAGAGTCACTTGCCATCATATATTGGTACAATTAACATGTTAACATCATGTACATGTAATTAGAAATCCTTTTACAACTTCTTAGTGCCACATTCATACAAGTCAATTTCGGTCCACATTTTGGTTTTAATTAACCATGTAAGTCACTTTTCACCATGTTAGAGTCATTTTGCACCTTATATGAGTCACTTTCCACAATCTATATGTATAATTAACATGTTAACATCATATACATCCAATTTGACATCCTTTTACCACCTATTAGTTCCACTATCATAAAGGTCAATTTTGTTCCACATTTTGGTTCTAATCATCCATGTAAGTCACTTTTTACCATATTAGAGTCACTTTGCACCTTATAAGAGTCACTTGCCTTCATATATTGGTACAATTAACATGTTAACATCATATACATCCAATTAGAAATCCTTTTACCACCTCTTAGTGCCACATGCATACAAGTCAATTTTGGTCCACATTTTGGTTCTAATTAACCATGTAAATCACTTTTCACCATATTAGAGTTATTTTGCACCCTATATGAGTCACTTTCCACCATATATTTGTACAAGTAACATGTTAACATCATATACAACCGAATTGACATGTTAACATCATTTACATGCAATTAAACACCCTTTAACCACCTCTTGGTACCCCCTTTCCTACAAGTCAATTTTGGGCCACATTTTGGCTCTAATCAATTATGTAAGTGACTTATCACCATATTGGAGTCACTTTGCACCTTATAAGAGTCACTTGCCATCATATATTGGTACAATTAATATGTTAACATCATGTACATGCAATTTGAAATCCTTTTACCACCTCTTAGTGCCATATTCATAAAAGTCAATTTTGGTCCACATTCTGGTTCTAATTAATCATGCAAGTCACTTTTCACCATATTAGAGTCACTTTGCACCTTATAAGAGTCACTTGCCTTCATATATTGGTACAATTAACATGGTAACATCATATACATCCGATTAGAAATCCTTTTACCACCTCTTAGTGCCACATTCATACAAGTCAATTTTGGTCCACATTTTGGTTTTAATTAACCATATAAGTCACTTTTCACCATATAAGTGTCATTTTTTACCCTATATGAGTCACTTTCCACTATATATTTATACAATTAAAATGTTAACATGATATACATCCGAATTGACATCCTTTTACCACCTCTTAATTCCACTTTCATACAGGTCAATTTTGTTCCACATTTTGGTTCTAATCAAACATGTAAGTCACTTTTCACCATATATGAGTCACTTTGCACCTTATAAGAGTCACTTTCCACCATATATACAACAATTAACATGTTAACATCATATACATCCAGTTTCACATCCTTTTACCACCTATTAATGCCACTTTCATACAAGTTAATTTTGTACCACATTTTGGCTCTAATCAACCATGTAAGTCACTTTTCACCATATTAGAGTCACTTTGCACCTTATAAGAGTCACTTGCCACCATATATTGACACAATTAACATGTTAACATCATGCACATGCAATTAGACATCCTTTAACCACCTCTTGGTACCCCTTTCCTACAAGTCAATTTTGGGACACATTTTGGCTCTAATCAATCATGTAAGTGATTTATCACCATATTAGAGTTACTTTGCACCTTATAAGAGTCACTTGCCATCATATATTGGTACAATTAATATGTTAACATCATGTACTTGCAATTTGAAATCCTTTTACCACCTCTTAGTGCCACATTCATACAAGTCAATTTTGGTCCACATTCTAGTTCTAATTAACCATGTAAGTCACTTTTCACCATATTAAAGTCATTTTGCAACCTATATGAGTCACTTTCCACTATATACTTATACAATTAACATGTTAACATCGTATACATCTGAATTGACATCCTTTTACCACCTCTTAATTCCACTTTCATACAGGTCAATTTTGTTCCATATTTTGGTTCTAATCAACCATGTAAGTCACTTTTTACCATATTAGAGTCACTTTGCACCTTATAAGAGTCACTTTCCACCATATATACAACAATTAACATGTTAACATTATATACATCCAATTTCACATCCTTTTGCCGCGTATTTATGCCACTTTCATACAAGTTAATATTTTACCACATTTTGGCTCTAATCAACCATGTATGTCACATTTCACCATATTAGAGTCACTTTGCACCCAATAAGAGTCACTTGCCACCATATATATTGATACAATTAACATGTTAACATCATGTACATGCAATTAGACATCTTTTAACCACCTCTCGGTACCTTCTTATCTACAAGTCAATTCTGGGCCACATTTTGGCACTTATCAATCATGTAAGTGACTTCTCACCATATTATAGTCAATTTGCACCTTATAAGAGTCACTTGCCATCATATATTGGTACAATTAACATGTTAACATCATGTACATGCAATTAGAAATCCTTTTACAATCTCTTAGTGCCACATTCATAAAAGTCAATTTTGGTCCAAATTTTGGTTCTAATTAACCATGTAAGTCACTTTTCACCATGTTAGAGTCATTTTGCACCCTATATGAGTCACTTTCCACAATCTATATGTATAATTAACATGTTAACATCATATACATCCAATTTGACATCCTTTTACCACCTATTAGTTGCACTTTCATAAAGGTCAATTTTGTTCCACATTTTGGTTCTAATCATCCATGTAAGTCACTTTTCACCATATTAGAGTTACTTTGCACCTTATAAGAGTCACTTGCCTTCATATATTGATATAATTGACATGTTAACATCATTTACATGTAATTAAACATCCTTTAACCACCTCTTGGTACCCCTTTCCTACAATTCAATTTTGGGCCACATTTTGGCTCTAATCAATCATGTAAGTGACTTATCACCATATTAGATTCACTTTGCACCTTATAAGAGTCACTCGCCATCATATATTGGTACAATTAACATGGTAACATCATATACATCCAATTAGAAATCCTTTTACCACCTCTTAATGCCACATTCATACAAGTCAATTTTGGTCCACATTTTGGTTCTAATTAACCATATAAGTCACTTTTCACCATATTAGAGTCATTTTCCCCCCTATATGAGTCACTTTCCACCATATATTTATACAATTAACATGTTAACATGATATACATCTGAATTGACATCCTTTTACCACCTCTTAATTCCACTTTCATACAGGTCAATTATGTTCCACATTTTGGTTCTAATCAAACAGGTAAGTCACTTTTCACCATATTAGAGTCACTTTGCACCTTATAAGAGTCACTTTCCACCATATATACAATAATTAACATGTTAACATCATATACATCCAATTTCACATCCTTTTACCACCTATTAATGCCACTTTCATACAAGTTAATTTTGTTCCACATTTTGGCTCCAATCAACCATGTAAGTCACTTTTCACCATATTAGAGTCACTTTGCACCCTATAAGAGTCACTTGCCACCATATATTGACACAATTAACATGTTAACATCATGTACATGCAATTAGACATCCTTTAACCAGCTCTTGGTACCCCTTTCCTACAAGTCAATTTTGGGCCACATTTTGGCTCTAACCAATCATGTAAGTGATATATCGCCATATTAGAGTTACTTTGCACCTTATAAGAGTCACTTGCCATCATGTATTGGTACAATTAATATGTTAACATCATGTACATGCAATTTGAAATCCTTTTACCACCTCTTAGTGCCACATTCATACAAGTCAATTTTGGTCCACATTCTGGTTCTAATTAACCGTGTAAGTCACTTTTCACCATATTAAAGTCATTTTGCACCCTATATGAGTCACTTTCCACCATTTATTTGTAACATTAACATGTTAACATCATATACATCCGAATTGACATCCTTTTACATCTATTAGTTCCACTTTCATACAGGTCAATTTTGTTCCACATTTTGGTTCTAATCAACAATGTAAGTCACTTTTCACCATATTCGAGTCACTTTGCACCTTATAAGAGTCACTTTCCACCATATATACAATAATTAACATGTTAACATCATATACATCCAATTTCACATCCTTTTGCCGCCTTTTTATGCCACTTTCATACAAGTTAATATTTTACCACATTTTGGCTCTAATCAACCATGTATGTCACATTTCACCATATTAGAGTCACTTTGCACCCAATAAGAGTCACTTGCCACCATATATTGATACAATTAACATGTTAACATCATGTACATGCAATTAGACATCCTTTAACCATCTTTTGGTACTCTCTTTCCTACAAGTCAATTTTGGGCCACATTTTGGCACTAATCAATCATATAAGTGACTCCTCACCATATTATAGTCAATTTGCACCTTATAAGAGTCACTTCCCATCATATATTGGTACAATTAACATGTTAACATCATGTACATGCAATTAGAAATCCTTTTACAACCTCTTAGTGCCACATTCATACACGTCAATTTTGGTCCACATTTTGGTTCTAATTAACCATGTAACTCACTTTTCACCATGTTAGAGTCATTTTGCACCCTATATGAGTCACTTTCCACAATCTATATGTATAATTAACATGTTAACATCATATACATCCAATTTGACATCCTTTCACCACATATTAGTTCCACTTTCATAAAGGTCAATTTTCTTCCACATTTTGGTTCTAATCATCCATATAAGTCACTTTTCACCATATTAGAGTCACTTTGCACCTTATAAGAGTCACTTGCCTTCATATATTGGTACAATTAACATGTTAACATCATATACATCCAATTAGAAATCCTTTTACCACCTCTTAGTGCCACATTCTTACAAGTCAATTTTGGTCCACATTTTGGTTCTAATTAACCATGTAAATCACTTTTCACCATATTAGAGTCATTTTGCACCCTATATGAGTCACTTTCCAAAATCTATATGTATAATTAACATATTAACATCATATACATACAATTTGACATCCTTTACCTCCTATTAGTTCCACTTTCATACAGGTTAATTTTGTTCCACGCTTTGGTTCTAATCAATCATGTAAGTGATTTATCATATTAGAGTTACTTTCCACCTTATAAGAGTCACTTGCCATCATATATTGGTACAATTAATATGTTAACATCATGTACATGTAATTTGAAATCCTTTTACCACCTCTTAGTGCCACATTCATACAAGTCAATTTTGGTCCACATTCTGGTTCTAATTAATCATGTAAGTCACTTTTCACCATATTAAAGTCATTTTGCACCCTATATGACTTACTTTCCCCTATATATTTATACAATTAACATGTTAACATCGTATACATCTGAATTGACATCCTTTTACCACCTCTTAATTCCACTTTCATACAGGTCAATTTTGTTCCACATTTTCGTTCTAATCAACCATGTAAGTCACTTTTCACCATATTAGTGTGACTTTGCACCTTATAAGAGTCACTTTCCACCATATATACAACAATTAACATGTTAACATCATATACATCCAATTTCACATCCTTTTGCCGCCTATTTATGCCACTTTCATACAAGTTAATATTTTACCACATTTTGGCTCTAATCAACCATGTATGTCACATTTCACCATATTAGAGTCACTTTGCACCCAATAAGAGTCACTTGCCACCATATATTGATACAATTAACATGTTAACATCATGTACATGCAATTAGACATCCTTTAACCACCTCTTGGTACCCTCTTTCCTACAAGTCAATTTTGGGCCACATTTTGGGCCTAATCAATCATGTAAGTGACTTCTCACCATGTTATAGTCAATTTGCACCTTATAAGAGTCACTTGCCATCATATATTGGTACAATTAACATTTTAACATCGTGTACATGCAATTAGAAATCCTTTTACAACCTCTTAGTGCCATATTCATACAAGTCAATTTTGGTCCACATTTTGGTTCTAATTAACCATGTAAGTTACTTTTCACCATGTTAGAGTCAATTTGCACCCCATATAAGTCACTTTCCAAAATTTATATGTATAATTAACATGTTAACATCATATACATCCAATTTGACATCCTTTTACCACCTCTTAGTTCCACTTTCATACAGGTCAATTTTGTTCCACGCTTTGGTTCTAATCAACCATGTAAGTCACTTTTCACCATATTAGAGTCACTTTGGACCCTATAAGAGTCACTTTACACCATATATACAACAATTAATATGTTAACATCATATACATCCAATTTCACATCCTTTTACCACCTATTAATGCCACTTTCATACAAGTTAATTTTATTCCACATTTTGGCTCTAATCAACCATATAAGTCACTTTTCACCATATTAGAGTCACTTTGCACCATATAAGAGTCACTTTCCCCATATATTAGTACAATTAACATGTTAACATCATGTACATGCAATTAAACATCCTTTAACCACCTTTTGGTACGCCTTTCCTACAAGTCAATTTTGGGCCACATTTTGGCTCTAATCAATCATGTAAGTGACTTATCACCATATCAGAGTCACTTTGCACCTTATAAGAGTCACTTGCCATCATATATTGGTACAATTAACATGTTAACATCATATACATCCAATTAGAAATCCTTTTACCACATCTTAGTGCCACATTTATACAAGTCAATTTTGATCCACATTTTGGTTCTAATTAACCATGCAATTCACTTTTCACCATATTAGAGTCATTTTGCACCCTATATGAGTCACTTTCCACCATTTATTTGTAACATTAACATGTTAACATCATATACATCCGAATTGACATCCTTTTACCATCTATTAGTTCCACTTTCATACAGGTCAATTTTGTTCCACATTTTGGTTCTAATCAACCATGTAAGTCACTTTTCACCATATTAGAGTCAATTTGCACGAGTCACTTTCCACCATATATACAACAATTAACATGTTAACATCATATACATCCAATTTGACATCCTTTTACCACCTATTAATGCCATTTTCATACAAGTTAATTTTATTCCACATTTTGGCTCTAATCAACCATATAAGTCACTTTTCACCATATTAGAGTCACTTTGCACCATATAAGAGTCACTTTCCCCGTATATTGATACAATTAACATGTTAACATCATGTACATGCAATTAAACATCCTTTAACCACCTTTTGGTACCCCTTTCTACAAGTCAATTTTGGGCTATATTTTGGCTATAATCAATCATGTAAGTGACTTATCACCATATTAGAGTCACTTTGCACCTTATAAGAGTCACTTGCCATCATATATTGGTACAATTAACATGTTAACATCATATACATCCAATTAGAAATCCTTTTACCACCTCTTAGTGCCACATTCATACAATCAATTTTGGTCCACATTTTGGTTCAAATTAACCATGTAAGTCACTTTTCACCATATTAGAATCATTTTGCACCCTATATGAGTCACTTTCCATCATATATTTATACAATTAACATGTTAACATCATATACATCCGAATTGACATCCTTTTACCACCTCTTAATTCCACTTTTTACAGGTCAATTTTGTTCCACATTTTGGTTCTAATCAACCATGTAAGTCACTTTTCACCATATTAGAGTCACTTTACACCTTATAAGAGTCATTTTCCACCATATATACAACAATTAAAATGTTAACATCATATGCATCCAATTTGACATCCTTTTACCACCTATTAATGCCATTTTCATACAATTTAATTTTATTCCACATTTTGGCTCTAATCAACCATGTAAGTCACTTTTCACCATATTAGAGTCACTTTGCACCCTATAAGAGTCACTTTCCCCATATATTGATACAATTAACATGTTAACATCATGTACATGCAATTAAACATCCTTTAACCACCTTTTGGTACCCCTTTCCTACAAGTCAATTTTGGGCCACATTTTGGCTCTAATAAATCATGTAAGTGACTAATCACCATATTAGAGTCACTTTGCCCCTTATAAGAGTCACTTGCCATCATATATTGGTAAATTAACATGTTAACATCATATGCATCCAGTTTGACATCCACTTACCACCTATTAATGCCACTTTCATACTAGTTAATTTGATTCCACATTTTGGCTCTAATCAACCATGTAAGTCACTTTTCACCATATTAGAGTCACTTTGCACCCTATAAGAGTCACTTTCCCTATATATTGATACAATTAACATGTTAACATCATGTACATGCAATTAAACATCCTTTAACCACCTTTTGGTACCCCTTTCCTACAAGTCAATTTTGTGCAACATTTTGGCTCTAATCAATCATGTAAGTGACTTATCACCATATTAGAGTCACTTTGTACCTTATAAGAGTCACTTGCCATCATATATTGGTACAATTAACATGTTAACATCATAAACATCCAATTAGGAATCCTTTTACCACCTCTTAGTGCCACATTCATACAATTCAATTTTGGTCCACATTTTGGTTCTAATTAACAATGTAAGTCACTTTTCACCATATTCGAGTCATATTGCACCCTATATGAGTCACTTTCCACAATCTATTTGTATAATTAACATGTTAACATCATATACATCTGAATTGACATCCTTTTACCACCTCTTAATTCCACTTTCATACAGGTCAATTTTGTTCCACATTTTGGTTCTAATCAACCATGTAAGTCACTTTTCACCATATTAGAGTCACTATGCACCCTATAAGAGTCACTTTCCCCATATATTGATACAATTAACATGTTAACATCATGTACATGCTATTAAACATCCTTTAACCACCTTTTGGTATCCCTTTCCTACAAGTCAATTTTGGGCCACATTTTGGCTCTAATCAATCATGTAAGTGACTAATCACCATATTAGAGTCACTTTGCACCTTATAAGAGTCACTTGCCATCATATATTGGTACAATTAACATGTTAACATCATATACATCCAATTAGAAATCCTTTTACCACCTCTTTGTGCCACATTCATACAAGTCAATTTTGGTCCACATTTTGGTTCTAATTAACCATGTAAGTCACTTTTCACCATATTCGAGTCATTTTGCACCCTATGTGAGTCACTTTCCACAATCTATTTGTAAATTAACATGTTAACATCATATACATCCGAATTGACATCCTTTTACCACCTATTAATGCCACTTTCATACAAGTTAATTTTATTCCACATTTTGGCTCTAATCAACCATGTAAGTCACTTTTCACCATATTAGAGCCACTTTGCACCCTATAAGAGTCACTTTCCCCGTATATTGATACAATTAACATGTTAACATCATGTACATGCAATTAAACATCCTTTAACCACCTTTTGGTACCCCTTTCTACAAGTCAATTTTGGGCTATATTTTGGCTATAATCAATCATGTAAGTGACTTATCACCATATTAGAGTCACTTTGCACCTTATAAGAGTCACTTGCCATCATATATTGGTACAATTAACATGTTAACATCATATACATCCAATTAGAAATCCTTTTACCACCTCTTAGTGCCACATTCATACAATCAATTTTGGTCCACATTTTGGTTCAAATTAACCATGTAAGTCACTTTTCACCATATTAGAATCATTTTGCACCCTATATGAGTCACTTTCCATCATATATTTATACAATTAACATGTTAACATCATATACATCCGAATTGACATCCTTTTACCACCTCTTAATTCCACTTTTTACAGGTCAATTTTGTTCCACATTTTGGTTCTAATCAACCATGTAAGTCACTTTTCACCATATTAGAGTCACTTTACACCTTATAAGAGTCATTTTCCACCATATATACAACAATTAAAATGTTAACATCATATGCATCCAATTTGACATCCTTTTACCACCTATTAATGCCATTTTCATACAATTTAATTTTATTCCACATTTTGGCTCTAATAAACCATGTAAGTCACTTTTCACCATATTAGAGTCACTTTGCACCCTATAAGAGTCACTTTCCCCATATATTGATACAATTAACATGTTAACATCATGTACATGCAATTAAACATCCTTTAACCACCTTTTGGTACCCCTTTCCTACAAGTCAATTTTGGGCCACATTTTGGCTCTAATCAATCATGTAAGTGACTTATCACCATATTAGAGTCACTTTGCACCTTATACTAGTCACTTGCCATCATATATTGGTACAATTAACATGTTAACATCATATACATCCAATTAGAAATCCTTTTACCACCTCTTAGTGCCACATTCATACAATCAATTTTGGTCCACATTTTGGTTCAAATTAAACATGTAAGTCATTTTTCACCATATTAGAATCATTTTGCACCCTATATGAGTCACTTTCCACCATATATTTATACAATTAACATGTTAACATCATATACATCCGAATTGACATCCTTTTACCACCTCTTAATTCCACTTTCATACAGGTCAATTTTGTTCCACATTTTGGTTCTAATCAACCGTGTAAGTCACTTTTCACCATATTAGAGTCACTTTACACCTTATAAGAGTCACTTTCCACCATATATACAACAATTAACATGTTAACATCATATACATCCAATTTGACATCCTTTACCACTTATTAATGCCACTTTCATACAAATTAATTTTATTCAATATTTTGGCTCTAATCAACAATGTAAGACACTTTTCACCATATTAGAGTCCTTTTGCACCCTATAAGAGTCACTTTCCCCATATATTGATACAATTAACATGCTAACATCATGTACATGCAATTAAACATCCTTTAACCACCTTTTGGTACCCCTTTCCTACATGTCAATTTTGGGCCACATTTTGGCTCTAATGAATCATGTAAGTTACTTATCACCATATTAGAGTCACTTTGCACCTTATAAGAGTCACTTGCCATCATATATTGGTACAATTAACATGTTAACATCATATACATCCAATTAAAAATCCTTTTACCACCTCTTAGTGCCACATTCATACAAGTCAGTTTTGGTCCACATTTTGGTTCTAATTAACCATGTAAGTCACTTTTCACCATATTCGAGTCATTTTGCACCCTATATGAGTCACTTTCCACCATATATTTATACAATTAACATGTTAACATCATATACATCCGAATTGACATCCTTTTACCACCTCTTAATTCCACTTTCATACTGGTCAATTTTGTTCCACATTTTGGTTCTAATCAACCGTGTAAGTCACTTTTCACCATATTAGAGTCACTTTACACCTTATAAGAGTCACTTTCCACGATATATACAACAATTAACATGTTAACATCATATACATCCAATTTGACATCCTTTACCACTTATTAATGCCACTTTCATACAAATTAATTTTATTCAACATTTTGGCTATAATCAACAATGTAAGACACTTTTCACCATATTAGAGTCCTTTTGCACCCTATAAGAGTCACTTTCCCCATATATTGATACAATTAAAATGTTAACATGAACATCCTTTAACCACCTTTTGGTACCCCTTTCCTACATGTCAATTTTGGGCCACATTTTGGCTCTAATGAATCATGTAAGTTACTTATCACCATATTAGAGTCACTTTGCACCTTATAAGAGTTACTTGCCATCATATATTGGTAAAATTAACATGTTAACATCATATACATCCAATTAGAAATCCTTTTACCACCTCTTAGTGCCACATTCATACAATCAATTTTGGTCCACATTTTGGTTCAAATTAACCATGTAAGTCACTTTTCATCTTATTAGAATCATTTTGCACCCTATATGAGTCACTTTCCACCATATATTTATACAATTAACATGTTAACATCATATACATCCGAATTGATATCCTTTTACCACCTCTTAATTCCACTTTCATATAGGTCAATTTTGTTCCACATTTTGGTTCTAATCAACCATTTAAGTCACTTTTCACCATATTAGAGTCACTTTGCACCCTATAAGAGTCACTTTCCCTATATATTGATACAATTAACATGTTAACATCATGTACATGCAATTAAACATCCTTTAACCACCTTTTGGTACCCCTTCCTACAAGTCAATTTTGTGCAACATTTTGGCTCTAATCAATCATGTAAGTGACTTATCACCATATTAGAGTCACTTTGCACCTTATAAGAGTCACTTGCCATCATATATTGGTACAATTAACATGCTAACATCATATACATCCAATTAGGAATCCTTTTACCACCTCTTAGTGCCACATTCATACAAGTCAATTTTGGTCCACATTTTGGTTCTAAATTACCATGTAAGTCACTTTTCACCATATTCGAGTCATTTTGCACCCTATATGAGTCACTTTCCACAATCTATTTGTATAATTAACATGTTAACATCATATACATCTGAATTGACATCTTTTTACCACCTCTTAATTCCACTTTCATACAGGTCAATTTTGTTCCACATTTTGGTTCTAATCAAGCATGTAAGTCACTTTTCACCATATTAGAGTCACTTTGCACCCTATAAGAGTCACTTTCCCCATATATTGATACAATTAACATGTTAACATCATGTACATGCAATTAAACATCTTTTAACCACCTTTTGGTACCCCTTTCCTACAAGTCAATTTTGGGCTATATTTTGGCTATAATCAATCATGTAAGTGACTTATCACCATATTAGAGTCACTTTCCACCTTATAAGAGTCACTTGCCATCATATATTGGTACAATTAACATGTTAACATCATATACATCCAATTAGAAATCCTTTTACCACCTCTTAGAGCCACATTCATACAATCAATTTTGGTCCACATTTTGGTTCAAATTAACCATGTAAGTCACTTTTCACCATATTAGAATCATTTTGCACCCTATATGAGTCATTTTCCACCATATATTTATACAATTAACATGTTAACATCATATACATCCGAATTGACATCCTTTTACCACCTCTTAATTCCACTTTCATACAGGTCAATTTTGTTCCACATTTTGGTTCTAATCAACCATGTAAGTCACTTTTCACCATATTAGAGTCACTTTGCACCTTATAAGAGTCACTTTCCACCATATATACAACAATTAAAATGTTAACATCATATGCATCCAGTTTGACATCCGTTTACCACCTCTTAATTCCACTTTCATACAGGTCAATTTTGTTCCACATTTTGGTTCTAATCAACCATGTAAGTCACTTTTCACCATATTAGAGTCACTTTGCACCCTATAAGAGTCACTTTCCCCATATATTGATACAATTAACATTTTAACATCATGTACATGCAATTAAACATCCTTTAACCACCTTTTGGTACCCCTTTCCGACAAGTCAATTTTGGGCCACATTTTGGCTCTAATCAATCATGTAAGTGACTAATCACCATATTAGAGTCACTTTGCACCTTATAAGAGTCACTTGCCATCATATATTGGTACAATATACATGTTAACATCATATACATCCAATTAAAAATCCTTTTACCACCTCTTAGTGCCACCTTCATACAAGTCAATTTTGGTCCACATTTTGGTTCTAATTAACCATGTAAGTCACTTTTCACCATATTCGAGTCATTTTGCACCCTATATGAGTCACTTTCCACAATCTATTTGTAAATTAACATGTTAACATCATATACATCCAATTTGACATCCTTTTACCACCTATTAATGCCACTTTCATACAATTAATTTTATTCCACATTTTGGTTCTAATCAACCCACTTTTCACCATATTAGAGCCACTTTGCACCCTATAAGAGTCACTTTCCCTGTATATTGATACAATTAACATGTTAACATCATGTACATGCAATTAAACATCCTTTAACCTCCTTTTGGTACCCTTTTCTACATGTCAATTTTGGGCCACATTTTGGCTCTAATGAATCATGTAAGTTACTTATCACCATATTAGAGTCACTTTGCACCTTATAAGAGTCACTTGCCATCATATATTGGTAAAATTAACATGTTAACATCATATACATCCAATTAGAAATCCTTTTACCACTTCTTAGTGCCACATTCATACAATCAATTTTGGTCCACATTTTGGTTCAAATTAAACATGTGGTACCCCTTTCCTACATGTCAATTTTTGGCCACATTTTGGCTCTAATGAATCATGTAAGTTACTTATCACCATATTAGAGTCACTTTGCACCTTATAAGAGTCACTTGCCATCAGATATATACATCCAATTAGAAATCCTTTTACCACTTCTTAGTGCCACATTCATACAATCAATTTTGGTCCACATTTTGGTTCAAATTAAACATGTAAGTCATTTTTCACCATATTAGAATCATTTTGCACCCTATATGAGTCACTTTCCACCATATATTTATACAATTAACATGTTAACATCATATACATCCGAATTGACATCCTTTTACCACCTCTTAATTCCACTTTCATACAGGTAAATTTTGTTCCACATTTTGGTTCTAATCAACCGTGTAAGTCACTTTTCACCATATTAGAGTCACTTTACACCTTATAAGAGTGACTTTCCACCATATATACAACAATTAACATGTTAACATCATATACATCCAATTTGACATCCTTTACCACTTATTAATGCCACTTTCATACAAATTAATTTTATTCAACATTTTGGCTCTAATCAACAATGTAAGACACTTTTCACCATATTAGAGTCCTTTTGCACCCTATAAGAGTCACTTTCCCCATATATTGATACAATTAACATGTTAACATCATGTACATGCAATTAAACATCCTTTAACCACCTTTTGGTACCCCTTTCCTACATGTCAATTTTGGGCCACATTTTGGCTCTAATGAATCATGTAAGTTACTTATCACCATATTAGAGTCACTTTGCACCTTATAAGAGTCACTTGCCATCATATATTGGTAAAATTAACATGTTAACATCATATACATCCAATTAGAAACCCTTTTACCACCTCTTAGTGCCACATTCATACAATCAATTTTGGTCCACATTTTGGTTCAAATTAACCATGTAAGTCACTTTTTATCATATTAGAATCATTTTGCACCCTATATGAGTCACTTTCCACCATATATTTATACAATTAACATGTTAACATCATATACATCCGAATTGACATCCTTTTACCACCTCTTAATTCCACTTTCATATAGGTCAATTTTGTTCCACATTTTGGTTCTAATCAACCATTTATGTCACTTTTCACCATATTAGAGTCACTTTGCACCCTATAAGAGTCACTTTCCCTATATATTGATACAATTAACATGTTAACATCATGTACATGCAATTAAACATCCTTTAACCACCTTTTGGTACCCCTTTCCTACAAGTCAATTTTGTGCAACATTTTGGCTCTAATCAATCATGTAAGTGACTTATCACCATATTAGAGTCACTTTGCACCTTATAAGAGTCACTTGCCATCATATATTGGTACAATTAACATGTTAACATCATATACATCCAATTAGGAATCCTTTTACCACCTCTTAGTGCCACATTCATACAAGTCAATTTTGGTCCATATTTTGGTTCTAATTAACCATGTAAGTCACTTTTCACCATATTCGAGTCATTTTGCACCCTATATGAGTCACTTTCCACAATCTATTTGTATAATTAACATGTTAACATCATATACATCTGAATTGACATCCTTTTACCACCTCTTAATTCCACTTTCATACAGGTCAATTTTGTTCCACATTTTGGTTCTAATCAACCATGTAAGTCACTTTTCACCATATTAGAGTCACTTTGCACCCTATAAGAGTCACTTTCCCCATATATTGATACAATTAACATGTTAACATCATGTACATGCAATTAAACATCCTTTAACCACCTTTTGGTACCCCTTTCCTACAAGTCAATTTTGGGCTATATTTTGGCTATAATCAATCATGTAAGTGACTTATCACCATATTAGAGTCACTTTCCACCTTATAAGAGTCACTTGCCATCATATATTGGTACAATTAACATGTTAACATCATATACATCCAATTAGAAATCCTTTTACCACCTCTTAGTGCCACATTCATACAATCAATTTTGGTCCACATTTTGGTTCAAATTAAACATGTGGTACCCCTTTTCTACATGTCAATTTTGGGCCACATTTTGGCTCTAATGAATCATGTAAGTTACTTATCACCATATTAGAGTCACTTTGCACCTTATAAGAGTCACTTGCCATCAGATATATACATCCAATTAGAAATCCTTTTACCACTTCTTAGTGCCACATTCATACAATCAATTTTGGTCCACATTTTGGTTCAAATTAACCATGTAAGTCACTTTTCACCATATTAGAATCATTTTGCACCCTATATGAGTCACTTTCCATCATATATTTATACAATTAACATGTTAACATCATATACATCCGAATTGACATCCTTTTACCACCTCTTAATTCCACTTTTATACAGGTCAATTTTGTTCCACATTTTGGTTCTAATCAACCATGTAAGTCACTTTTCACCATATTAGAGTCACTTTACACCTTATAAGAGTCACTTTCCACCATATATACAACAATTAAAATGTTAACATCATATGCATCCAATTTGACATCCTTTTACCACCTATTAATGCCATTTTCATACAATTTAATTTTATTCCACATTTTGGCTCTAATCAACCATGTAAGTCACTTTTCACCATATTAGAGTCACTTTGCACTCTATAAGAGTCACTTTCCCCATATATTGATACAATTAACATGTTAACATCATGTACATGCAATTAAACATCCTTTAACCACCTTTTGGTACCCCTTTCCTACAAGTCAATTTTGGGCCACATTTTGGCTCTAATCAATCATGTAAGTGACTTATCACCATATTAGAGTCACTTTGCACCTTATAATAGTCACTTGCCATCATATATTGGTACAATTAACATGTTAACATCATATACATCCAATTAGAAATCCTTTTACCACCTCTTAGTGCCACATTCATACAATCAATTTTGGTCCACATTTTGGTTCAAATTAAACATGTAAGTCATTTTTCACCATATTAGAATCATTTTGCACCCTATATGAGTCACTTTCCACCATATATTTATACAATTAACGTTAACATCATATACATCCGAATTGACATCCTTTTACCACCTCTTAATTCCACTTTCATACATGTCAATTTTGTTCCACATTTTGGTTCTAATCAACCGTGTAAGTCACTTTTCACCATATTAGAGTCACTTTACACCTTATAAGAGTCACTTTCCACCATATATACAACAATTAACATGTTAACATCATATACATCCAATTTGACATCCTTTACCACTTATTAATGCCACTTTCATACAAATTAATTTTATTCAATATTTTGGCTCTAATCAACAATGTAAGACACTTTTCACCATATTAGAGTCCTATTGCACCCTATAAGAGTCACTTTCCCCATATATTGATACAATTAACATGTTAACATCATGTACATGCAATTAAACATCCTTTAACCACCTTTTGGTACCCCTTTCCTACATGTCAATTTTGGGCCACATTTTGGCTCTAATGAATCATGTAAGTTACTTATCACCATATTAGAGTCACTTTGCACCTTATAAGAGTCACTTGCCATCATATATTGGTACAATTAACATGTTAACATCATATACATCCCATTAAAAATCCTTTTACCACCTCTTAGTGCCACATTCATACAAGTCAATTTTGGTCCACATTTTGGTTCTAATTAACCATGTAAGTCACTTTTAACCATATTCGAGTCATTTTGCACCCTATATGAGTCACTTTCCACCATATATTTATACAATTAACATGTTAACATCATATACATCCGAATTGACATCCTTTTACCACCTCTTAATTCCACTTTCATACTGGTCAATTTTGTTCCACATTTTGGTTCTAATCAACCGTGTAAGTCACTTTTCACCATATTAGAGTCACTTTACACCTTATAAGAGTCACTTTCCACGATATATACAACAATTAACATGTTAACATCATATACATCCAATTTGACATCCTTTACCACTTATTAATGCCACTTTCATACAAATTAATTTTATTCAACATTTTGGCTCTAATCAACAATGTAAGACACTTTTCACCATATTAGAGTCCTTTTGCACCCTATAAGAGTCACTTTCCCCATATATTGATACAATTAAAATGTTAACATCATGTACATGCAATTAAACATCCTTTAACCACCTTTTGGTACCCCTTTCCTACATGTCAATTTTAGGGCCACATTTTGGCTCTAATGAATCATGTAAGTTACTTATCACCATATTAGAGTCACTTTGCACCTTATAAGAGTTACTTGCCATCATATATTGGTAAAATTAACATGTTAACATCATATACATCCAATTAGAAATCCTTTTACCACCTCTTAGTGCCACATTCATACAATCAATTTTGGTCCACATTTTGGTTCAAATTAACCATGTAAGTCACTTTTATCATATTAGAATCATTTTGCACCCTATATGAGTCACTTTCCACCATATATTTATACAATTAACATGTTAACATCATATACATCCGAATTGACATCCTTTTACCACCTCTTAATTCCACTTTCATATAGGTCAATTTTGTTCCACATTTTGGTTCTAATCAACCATTTAAGTCACTTTTCACCATATTAGAGTCACTTTGCACCCTATAAGAGTCACTTTCCCTATATATTGATACAATTAACATGTTAACATCATGTACATGCAATTAAACATCCTTTAACCACCTTTTGGTACCCCTTTCCTACAAGTCAATTTTGTGCAACATTTTGGCTCTAATCAATCATGTAAGTGACTTATCACCATATTAGAGTCACTTTGCACCTTATAAGAGTCATTTGCCATCATATATTGGTACAATTAACATGTTAACATCATATACATCCAATTAGGAATCCTTTTACCACCTCTTAGTGCCACATTCATACAAGTCAATTTTGGTCCATATTTTGGTTCTAATTAACCATGTAAGTCACTTTTCACCATATTCGAGTCATTTTGCACCCTATATGAGTCACTTTCCACAATCTATTTGTATAATTAACATGTTAACATCATATACATCTGAATTGACATCCTTTTACCACCTCTTAATTCCACTTTCATACAGGTCAATTTTGTTCCACATTTTGGTTCTAATCAACCATGTAAGTCACTTTTCACCATATTAGAGTCACTTTGCACCCTATAAGAGTCACTTTCCCCATATATTGATACAATTAACATGTTAACATCATGTACATGCAATTAAACATCCTTTAACCACCTTTTGGTACCCCTTTCCTACAAGTCAATTTTGGGCTATATTTTGGCTATAATCAATCATGTAAGTGACTTATCACCATATTAGAGTCACTTTCCACCTTATAAGAGTCACTTGCCATCATATATTGGTACAATTAACATGTTAACATCATATACATCCAATTAGAAATCCTTTTACCACCTCTTAGTGCCACATTCATACAATCAATTTTGGTCCACATTTTGGTTCAAATTAAACATGTGGTACCCCTTTCCTACATGTCAATTTTGGGCCACATTTTGGCTCTAATGAATCATGTAAGTTACTTATCACCATATTAGAGTCACTTTGCACCTTATAAGAGTCACTTGCCATCAGATATATACATCCAATTAGAAATCCTTTTACCACTTCTTAGTGCCACATTCATACAATCAATTTTGGTCCACATTTTGGTTCAAATTAACCATGTAAGTCACTTTTCACCATATTAGAATCATTTTGCACCCTATATGAGTCACTTTCCATCATATATTTATACAATTAACATGTTAACATCATATACATCCGAATTGACATCCTTTTACCACCTCTTAATTCCACTTTTATACAGGTCAATTTTGTTCCACATTTTGGTTCTAATCAACCATGTAAGTCACTTTTCACCATATTAGAGTCACTTTACACCTTATAAGAGTCACTTTCCACCATATATACAACAATTAAAATGTTAACATCATATGCATCCAATTTGACATCCTTTTACCACCTATTAATGCCATTTTCATACAATTTAATTTTATTCCACATTTTGGCTCTAATCAACCATGTAAGTCACTTTTCACCATATTAGAGTCACTTTGCACCCTATAAGAGTCACTTTCCCCATATATTGATACAATTAACATGTTAACATCATGTACATGCAATTAAACATCCTTTAACCACCTTTTGGTACCCCTTTCCTACAAGTCAATTTTGGGCCACATTTTTGCTCTAATCAATCATGTAAGTGACTTATCACCATATTAGAGTCACTTTGCACCTTATAATAGTCACTTGCCATCATATATTGGTACAATTAACATGTTAACATCATATACATCCAATTAGAAATCCTTTTACCACCTCTTAGTGCCACATTCATACAATCAATTTTGGTCCACATTTTGGTTCAAATTAAACATGTAAGTCATTTTTCACCATATTAGAATCATTTTGCACCCTATATGAGTCACTTTCCACCATATATTTATACAATTAACATGTTAACATCATATACATCCGAATTGACATCCTTTTACCACCTCTTAATTCCACTTTCATACAGGTCAATTTTGTTCCACATTTTGGTTCTAATCAACCGTGTAAGTCACTTTTCACCATATTAGAGTCACTTTACACCTTATAAGAGTCACTTTCCACCATATATACAACAATTAACATGTTAACATCATATACATCCAATTTGACATCCTTTACCACTTATTAATGCCACTTTCATACAAATTAATTTTATTCAATATTTTGGCTCTAATCAACAATGTAAGACACTTTTCACCATATTAGAGTCCTATTGCACCCTATAAGAGTCACTTTCCCCATATATTGATACAATTAACATGTTAACATCATGTACATGCAATTAAACATCCTTTAACCACCTTTTGGTACCCCTTTCCTACATGTCAATTTTGGGCCACATTTTGGCTCTAATGAATCATGTAAGTTACTTATCACCATATTAGAGTCACTTTGCACCTTATAAGAGTCACTTGCCATCATATATTGGTACAATTAACATGTTAACATCATATACATCCCATTAAAAATCCTTTTACCACCTCTTAGTGCCACATTCATACAAGTCAATTTTGGTCCACATTTTGGTTCTAATTAACCATGTAAGTCACTTTTCACCATATTCGAGTCATTTTGCACCCTATATGAGTCACTTTCCACCATATATTTATACAATTAACATGTTAACATCATATACATCCGAATTGACATCCTTTTACCACCTCTTAATTCCACTTTCATACTGGTCAATTTTGTTCCACATTTTGGTTCTAATCAACCGTGTAAGTCACTTTTCACCATATTAGAGTCACTTTACACCTTATAAGAGTCACTTTCCACGATATATACAACAATTAACATGTTAACATCATATACATCCAATTTGACATCCTTTACCACTTATTAATGCCACTTTCATACAAATTAATTTTATTCAACATTTGGCTCTAATCAACAATGTAAGACACTTTTCACCATATTAGAGTCCTTTTGCACCCTATAAGAGTCACTTTCCCCATATATTGATACAATTAAAATGTTAACATCATGTACATGCAATTAAACATCCTTTAACCACCTTTTGGTACCCCTTTCCTACATGTCAATTTTGGGCCACATTTTGGCTCTAATGAATCATGTAAGTTACTTATCACCATATTAGAGTCACTTTGCACCTTATAAGAGTTACTTGCCATCATATATTGGTAAAATTAACATGTTAACATCATATACATCCAATTAGAAATCCTTTTACCACCTCTTAGTGCCACATTCATACAATCAATTTTGGTCCAAATTTTGGTTCAAATTAACCATGTAAGTCACTTTTCATCTTATTAGAATCATTTGCACCCTATATGAGTCACTTTCCACCATATATTTATACAATTAACATGTTAACATCATATACATCCGAATTGATATCCTTTTACCACCTCTTAATTCCACTTTCATATAGGTCAATTTTGTTCCACATTTTGGTTCTAATCAACCATTTAAGTCACTTTTCACCATATTAGAGTCACTTTGCACCCTATAAGAGTCACTTTCCCTATATATTGATACAATTAACATGTTAACATCATGTACATGCAATTAAACATCCTTTAACCACCTTTTGGTACCCCTTCCTACAAGTCAATTTTGTGCAACATTTTGGCTCTAATCAATCATGTAAGTGACTTATCACCATATTAGAGTCACTTTGCACCTTATAAGAGTCACTTGCCATCATATATTGGTACAATTAACATGTTAACATCATATACATCCAATTAGGAATCCTTTTACCACCTCTTACTGCCACATTCATACAGGTCAATTTTGGTCCACATTTTGGTTCTAATTTACCATGTAAGTCACTTTTCACCATATTCGAGTCATTTTGCACCCTATATGAGTCACTTTCCACAATCTATTTGTATAATTAACATGTTAACATCATATACATCTGAATTGACATCTTTTTACCACCTCTTAATTCCACTTTCATACAGGTCAATTTTGTTCCACATTTTGGTTCTAATCAACCATGTAAGTCACTTTTCACCATATTAGAGTCACTTTGCACCCTATAAGAGTCACTTTCCCCATATATTGATACAATTAACATGTTAACATCATGTACATGCAATTAAACATCCTTTAACCACCTTTTGGTACCCCTTTCCTACAAGTCAATTTTGGGCTATATTTTGGCTATAATCAATCATGTAAGTGACTTATCACCATATTAGAGTCACTTTCCACCTTATAAGAGTCACTTGCCATCATATATTGGTACAATTAACATGTTAACATCATATACATCCAATTAGAAATCCTTTTACCACCTCTTAGTGCCACATTCATACAATCAATTTTGGTCCACATTTTGGTTCAAATTAACCATGTAAGTCACTTTTCACCATATTAGAATCATTTTGCACCCTATATGAGTCATTTTCCACCATATATTTATACAATTAACATGTTAACATCATATACATCCGAATTGACATCCTTTTACCACCTCTTAATTCCACTTTCATACAGGTCAATTTTGTTCCACATTTTGGTTCTAATCAACCATGTAAGTCACTTTTCACCATATTAGAGTCACTTTGCACCTTATAAGAGTCACTTTCCACCATATATACAACAATTAAAATGTTAACATCATATGCATCCAGTTTGACATCCGTTTACCACCTCTTAATTCCACTTTCATACAGGTCAATTTTGTTCCACATTTTGGTTCTAATCAACCATGTAAGTCACTTTTCACCATATTAGAGTCACTTTGCACCCTATAAGAGTCACTTTCCCCATATATTGATACAATTAACATTTTAACATCATGTACATGCAATTAAACATCCTTTAACCACCTTTTGGTACCCCTTTCCGACAAGTCAATTTTGGGCCACATTTTGGCTCTAATTAATCATGTAAGTGACTAATCACCATATTAGAGTCACTTTGCACCTTATAAGAGTCACTTGCCATCATATATTGGTACAATATACATGTTAACATCATATACATCCAATTAAAAATCCTTTTACCACCTCTTAGTGCCACATTCATACAAGTCAATTTTGGTCCACATTTTGGTTCTAATTAACCATGTAAGTCACTTTTCACCATATTCGAGTCATTTTGCACCCTATATGAGTCACTTTCCACAATCTATTTGTAAATTAACATGTTAACATCATATACATCCAATTTGACATCCTTTTACCACCTATTAATGCCACTTTCATACAAGTTAATTTTATTCCACATTTTGGCTCTAATCAACCATGTAAGTCACTTTTCACCATATTAGAGCCACTTTGCACCCTATAAGAGTCACTTTCCCTGTATATTGATACAATTAACATGTTAACATCATGTACATGCAATTAAACATCCTTTAACCTCCTTTTGGTACCCCTTTCCTACATGTCAATTTTGGGCCACATTTTGGCTCTAATGAATCATGTAAGTTACTTATCACCATATTAGAGTCACTTTGCACCTTATAAGAGTCACTTGCCATCATATATTGGTAAAATTAACATGTTAACATCATATACATCCAATTAGAAATCCTTTTACCACTTCTTAGTGCCACATTCATACAATCAATTTTGGTCCACATTTTGGTTCAAATTAAACATGTGGTACCCCTTTCCTACATGTCAATTTTGGGCCACATTTTGGCTCTAATGAATCATGTAAGTTACTTATCACCATATTAGAGTCACTTTGCACCTTATAAGAGTCACTTGCCATCAGATATATACATCCAATTAGAAATCCTTTTACCACTTCTTAGTGCCACATTCATACAATCAATTTTGGTCCACATTTTGGTTCAAATTAAACATGTAAGTCATTTTTCACCATATTAGAATCATTTGCACCCTATATGAGTCACTTTCCACCATATATTTATACAATTAACATGTTAACATCATATACATCCGAATTGACATCCTTTTACCACCTCTTAATTCCACTTTCATACAGGTCAATTTTGTTCCACATTTTGGTTCTAATCAACCGTGTAAGTCACTTTTCACCATATTAGAGTCACTTTACACCTTATAAGAGTGACTTTCCACCATATATACAACAATTAACATGTTAACATCATATACATCCAATTTGACATCCTTTACCACTTATTAATGCCACTTTCATACAAATTAATTTTATTCAACATTTTGGCTCTAATCAACAATGTAAGACACTTTTCACCATATTAGAGTCCTATTGCACCCTATAAGAGTCACTTTCCCCATATATTGATACAATTAACATGTTAACATCATGTACATGCAATTAAACATCCTTTAACCACCTTTTGGTACCCCTTTCCTACATGTCAATTTTGGGCCACATTTTGGCTCTAATGAATCATGTAAGTTACTTATCACCATATTAGAGTCACTTTGCACCTTATAAGAGTCACTTGCCATCATATATTGGTACAATTAACATGTTAACATCATATACATCCCATTAAAAATCCTTTTACCACCTCTTAGTGCCACATTCATACAAGTCAATTTTGGTCCACATTGTGGTTCTAATTAACCATGTAAGTCACTTTTCACCATATTCGAGTCATTTTGCACCCTATATGAGTCACTTTCCACCATATATTTATACAATTAACATGTTAACATCATATACATCCGAATTGACATCCTTTTACCACCTCTTAATTCCACTTTCATACTGGTCAATTTTGTTCCACATTTTGGTTCTAATCAACCGTGTAAGTCACTTTTCACCATATTAGAGTCACTTTACACCTTATAAGAGTCACTTTCCACGATATATACAACAATTAACATGTTAACATCATATACATCCAATTTGACATCCTTTACCACTTATTAATGCCACTTTCATACAAATTAATTTTATTCAACATTTTGGCTCTAATCAACAATGTAAGACACTTTTCACCATATTAGAGTCCTTTTGCACCCTATAAGAGTCACTTTCCCCATATATTGATACAATTAAAATGTTAACATCATGTACATGCAATTAAACATCCTTTAACCACCTTTTGGTACCCCTTTCCTACATGTCAATTTTGGGCCACATTTTGGCTCTAATGAATCATGTAAGTTACTTATCACCATATTAGAGTCACTTTGCACCTTATAAGAGTTACTTGCCATCATATATTGGTAAAATTAACATGTTAACATCATATACATCCAATTAGAAATCCTTTTACCACCTCTTAGTGCCACATTCATACAATCAATTTTGGTCCAAATTTTGGTTCAAATTAACCATGTAAGTCACTTTTCATCTTATTAGAATCATTTTGCACCCTATATGAGTCACTTTCCACCATATATTTATACAATTAACATGTTAACATCATATACATCCGAATTGATATCCTTTTACCACCTCTTAATTCCACTTTCATATAGGTCAATTTTGTTCCACATTTTGGTTCTAATCAACCATTTAAGTCACTTTTCACCATATTAGAGTCACTTTGCACCCTATAAGAGTCACTTTCCCTATATATTGATACAATTAACATGTTAACATCATGTACATGCAATTAAACATCCTTTAACCACCTTTTGGTACCCCTTCCTACAAGTCAATTTTGTGCAACATTTTGGCTCTAATCAATCATGTAAGTGACTTATCACCATATTAGAGTCACTTTGCAACCTTATAAGAGTCACTTGCCATCATATATTGGTACAATTAACATGTTAACATCATATACATCCAATTAGGAATCCTTTTACCACCTCTTACTGCCACATTCATACAAGTCAATTTTGGTCCACATTTTGGTTCTAATTTACCATGTAAGTCACTTTTCACCATATTCGAGTCATTTTGCACCCTATATGAGTCACTTTCCACAATCTATTTGTATAATTAACATGTTAACATCATATACATCTGAATTGACATCTTTTTACCACCTCTTAATTCCACTTTCATACAGGTCAATTTTGTTCCACATTTTGGTTCTAATCAACCATGTAAGTCACTTTTCACCATATTAGAGTCACTTTGCACCCTATAAGAGTCACTTTCCCCATATATTGATACAATTAACATGTTAACATCATGTACATGCAATTAAACATCCTTTAACCACCTTTTGGTACCCCTTTCCTACAAGTCAATTTTGGGCTATATTTTGGCTATAATCAATCATGTAAGTGACTTATCACCATATTAGAGTCACTTTCCACCTTATAAGAGTCACTTGCCATCATATATTGGTACAATTAACATGTTAACATCATATACATCCAATTAGAAATCCTTTTACCACCTCTTAGTGCCACATTCATACAATCAATTTTGGTCCACATTTTGGTTCAAATTAACCATGTAAGTCACTTTTCACCATATTAGAATCATTTTGCACCCTATATGAGTCATTTTCCACCATATATTTATACAATTAACATGTTAACATCATATACATCCGAATTGACATCCTTTACCACCTCTTAATTCCACTTTCATACAGGTCAATTTTGTTCCACATTTTGGTTCTAATCAACCATGTAAGTCACTTTTCACCATATTAGAGTCACTTTGCACCTTATAAGAGTCACTTTCCACCATATATACAACAATTAAAATGTTAACATCATATGCATCCAGTTTGACATCCGTTTACCACCTCTTAATTCCACTTTCATACAGGTCAATTTTGTTCCACATTTTGGTTCTAATCAACCATGTAAGTCACTTTTCACCATATTAGAGTCACTTTGCACCCTATAAGAGTCACTTTCCCCATATATTGATACAATTAACATTTTAACATCATGTACATGCAATTAAACATCCTTTAACCACCTTTTGGTACCCCTTTCCGACAAGTCAATTTTGGGCCACATTTTGGCTCTAATTAATCATGTAAGTGACTAATCACCATATTAGAGTCACTTTGCACCTTATAAGAGTCACTTGCCATCATATATTGGTACAATATACATGTTAACATCATATACATCCAATTAAAAATCCTTTTACCACCTCTTAGTGCCACATTCATACAAGTCAATTTTGGTCCACATTTTGGTTCTAATTAACCATGTAAGTCACTTTTCACCATATTCGAGTCATTTTGCACCCTATATGAGTCACTTTCCACAATCTATTTGTAAATTAACATGTTAACATCATATACATCCAATTTGACATCCTTTTACCACCTATTAATGCCACTTTCATACAAGTTAATTTTATTCCACATTTTGGCTCTAATCAACCATGTAAGTCACTTTTCACCATATTAGAGCCACTTTGCACCCTATAAGAGTCACTTTCCCTGTATATTGATACAATTAACATGTTAACATCATGTACATGCAATTAAACATCCTTTAACCTCCTTTTGGTACCCCTTTCCTACATGTCAATTTTGGGCCACATTTTGGCTCTAATGAATCATGTAAGTTACTTATCACCATATTAGAGTCACTTTGCACCTTATAAGAGTCACTTGCCATCATATATTGGTAAAATTAACATGTTAACATCATATACATCCAATTAGAAATCCTTTTACCACTTCTTAGTGCCACATTCATACAATCAATTTTGGTCCACATTTTGGTTCAAATTAAACATGTGGTACCCCTTTCCTACATGTCAATTTTGGGCCACATTTTGGCTCTAATGAATCATGTAAGTTACTTATCACCATATTAGAGTCACTTTGCACCTTATAAGAGTCACTTGCCATCAGATATATACATCCAATTAGAAATCCTTTTACCACTTCTTAGTGCCACATTCATACAATCAATTTTGGTCCACATTTTGGTTCAAATTAAACATGTAAGTCATTTTTCACCATATTAGAATCATTTTGCACCCTATATGAGTCACTTTCCACCATATATTTATACAATTAACATGTTAACATCATATACATCCGAATTGACATCCTTTTACCACCTCTTAATTCCACTTTCATACAGGTCAATTTTGTTCCACATTTTGGTTCTAATCAACCGTGTAAGTCACTTTTCACCATATTAGAGTCACTTTACACCTTATAAGAGTGACTTTCCACCATATATACAACAATTAACATGTTAACATCATATACATCCAATTTGACATCCTTTACCACTTATTAATGCCACTTTCATACAAATTAATTTTATTCAACATTTTGGCTCTAATCAACAATGTAAGACACTTTTCACCATATTAGAGTCCTTTTGCACCCTATAAGAGTCACTTTCCCCATATATTGATACAATTAACATGTTAACATCATGTACATGCAATTAAACATCCTTTAACCACCTTTTGGTACCCCTTTCCTACATGTCAATTTTGGGCCACATTTTGGCTCTAATGATCATGTAAGTTACTTATCACCATATTAGAGTCACTTTGCACCTTATAAGAGTCACTTGCCATCATATATTGGTAAATTAACATGTTAACATACATCCAATTAGAAACCCTTTTACCACCTCTTAGTGCCACATTCGTACAATCAATTTTGGTCCACATTTTGGTTCAAATTAACCATGTAAGTCACTTTTTATCATATTAGAATCATTTTGCACCCTATATGAGTCACTTTCCACCATATATTTATACAATTAACTTGTTAACATCATATACATCCGAATTGACATCCTTTTACCACCTCTTAATTCCACTTTCATATAGGTCAATTTTGTTCCACATTTTGGTTCTAATCAAACCATTTAAGTCACTTTTCACCATATTAGAGTCACTTTGCACCCTATAAGAGTCACTTTCCCTATATATTGATACAATTAAAATGTTACATCATGTACATGCAATTAAACATCCTTTAACCACCTTTTGGTACCCCTTTCCTACAAGTCAATTTTGTGCAACATTTTGGCTCTAATCAATCATGTAAGTGACTTATCACCATATTAGAGTCACTTTGCACCTTATAAGAGTCACTTGCCATCATATATTGGTACAATTAACATGTTAACATCATATACATCCAATTAGGAATCCTTTTACCACCTCTTAGTGCCACATTCATACAAGTCAATTTTGGTCCATATTTTGGTTCTAATTACCATGTAAGTCACTTTTCACCATATTCGAGTCATTTTGCACCCTATATGAGTCACTTTCCACAATCTATTTGTATAATTAACATGTTAACATCATATACATCTGAATTGACATCCTTTTACCACCTCTTAATTCCACTTTCATACAGGTCAATTTTGTTCCACATTTTGGTTCTAATCAACCATGTAAGTCCACTTTTCACCATATTAGAGTCACTTTGCACCCTATAAAGAGTCACTTTCCCCATATATTGATACAATTAACATGTTAACATCATGTACATGCAATTAAACATCCTTTAACCACCTTTTGGTACCCCTTTCCTACAAGTCAATTTTGGGCTATATTTTGGCTATAATCAATCATGTAAGTGACTTATCACCATATTAGAGTCACTTTCCACCTTATAAGAGTCACTTGCCATCATATATTGGTAAATTAACATGTTAACATCATATACATCCAATTAGAAACCCTTTTACCACCTCTTAGTGCCACATTCATACAATCAATTTTGGTCCACATTTGGTTCAAATTAACCATGTAAGTCACTTTTTATCATATTAGAATCATTTTGCACCCTATATGAGTCACTTTCCACCATATATTTATACAATTAACATGTTAACATCATATACACCGAATTGACATCCTTTTACCACCTCTTAATTCCACTTTCATATAGGTCAATTTTGTTCCACATTTTGGTTCTAATCAACCATTTATGTCACTTTTCACCATATTAGAGTCACTTTGCACCCTATAAGAGTCACTTTCCCTATATATTGATACAATTAACATGTTAACATCATGTACATGCAATTAAACCCTTTAACCACCTTTTGGTACCCCTTTCCTACAAGTCAATTTTGTGCAACATTTTGGCTCTAATCAATCATGTAAGTGACTTATCACCATATTAGAGTCACTTTGCACCTTATAATAGTCACTTGCCATCATATATTGGTACAATTAACATGTTAACATCATATACATCCAATTAGAAATCCTTTATTACCACCTCTTAGTGCCACATTCATACAAGTCAATTTTGGTCCACATATTTGGTTCAAATTAACATGTAAGTCATTTTTCACCATATTAGAGTCATTTTGCACCCTATATGAGTCACTTTCCACCATATATTTATACAATTAACATGTTAACATCATATACATCCGAATTGACATCCTTTTACCACCTCTTAATTCCACTTTCATACAGGTCAATTTTGTTCCACATTTTGGTTCTAATCAACCGTGTAAGTCACTTTTCACCATATTAGAATCACTTTGCAACCTTATAAGAGTCACTTTCCACCATATACTACAACATTAACATGTTAACATCATATACATCCAATTTGAACATCCTTTAACCACTTATTAGTACCCCTTTCCTACAAGTCAATTTTGGGCTATATTTTGGCTATAATCAATCATGTAAGTGACTTATCACCATATTAGAGTCACTTTCCACCTTATAAGAGTCACTTGCCATCATATATTGGTACAATTAACATGTTAACATCATATACATCCAATTAGAAATCCTTTTACCACCTCTTAGTGCCACATTCATACAATCAATTTTGGTCCACATTTTGGTTCAAATTAAACATGTGGTACCCCTTTTCTACATGTCAATTTTGGGCCACATTTTGGCTCTAATGAATCATGTAAGTTACTTATCACCATATTAGAGTCACTTTGCACCTTATAAGAGTCACTTGCCATCAGATATATACATCCAATTAGAAATCCTTTTACCACTTCTTAGTGCCACATTCATACAATCAATTTTGGTCCACATTTTGGTTCAAATTAACCATGTAAGTCACTTTTCACCATATTAGAATCATTTTGCACCCTATATGAGTCACTTTCCACCATATATTTATACAATTAACATGTTAACATCATATACATCCGAATTGACATCCTTTTACCACCTCTTAATTCCACTTTCATACATGGTCAATTTTGTTCCACATTTTGGTTCTAATCAACCATGTAAGTCACTTTTCATCCATATTAGAGTCACTTTACACCTTATAAGAGTCACTTTCCACCATATATACAACAATTAAAATGTTAACATCATATACATCCAATTTGACATCCTTTACCACTTATTAATGCCACTTTCATACAATTAATTTTATTCACATTTTGGCTCTAATCAACAATGTAAGACACTTTTCACCATATTAGAGTCACTTTTGCACCCTATAAGAGTCACTTTCCCCATATATTGATACAATTAACATGTTAACATCATGTACATGCAATTAAACATCCTTTAACCACCTTTTGGTACCCCTTTCCTACATGTCAATTTTGGGCCACATTTTGGCTCTAATCAATCATGTAAGTGACTTATCACCATATTAGAGTCACTTTGCACCTTATAATAGTCACTTGCCATCATATATTGGTCCAATTAACATGTTAACATCATATACATCCAATTAGAAATCCTTTTACCACCTCTTAGTTGCCACATTCATACAATCAATTTTGGTCCACATTTTTGGTTCAAATTAAACATGTAAGTCATTTTTCACCATATTAGAATCATTTTGCACCCTATATGAGTCCACTTTCCACCCTATATTTATACAATTAACGTTAACATCATATACATCCGAATTGACATCCTTTTTACCACTCTTAATTCCACTTTCATACATGTCAATTTTGTTCACATTTTGGTTTCTAATCAACCGTGTAGTCACTCTTTTCACCATATTAGAGTAACTTTACACCTTATAAGAGTCACTTTCCACCATATATCAACAATAACATGTTAACATCATATACATCCAATTTGACCTCCTTTACCACTTATTAATGCCACTTTCATACAAATTAATTTTATTCAATCTTTTGGCTCTAATCAACAATGTAAGACACTTTTCACCATATTAGAGTCCTATTGCACCCTATAAGAGTCACTTTCCCCATATATTGATACAATTAACATGTTAACATCATGTACATGCAATTAAACATCCTTTAACCACCTTTTGGTACCCCTTTCCTACATGTCAATTTTGGGCCACATTTTGGCTCTAATGAATCATGTAAGTTACTTATCACCATATTAGAGTCACTTTGCACCTTATAAGAGTCACTTGCCATCATATATTGGTACAATTAACATGTTAACATCATATACATCCCATTAAAAATCCTTTTACCACCTCTTAGTGCCACATTCATACAAGTCAATTTTGGTCCACATTTTGGTTCTAATTAACCATGTAAGTCACTTTTCACCATATTCGAGTCATTTTGCACCCTATATGAGTCACTTTCCACCATATATTTATACAATTAACATGTTAACATCATATACATCCGAATTGACATCCTTTTACCACCTCTTAATTCCACTTTCATACTGGTCAATTTTGTTCCACATTTTGGTTCTAATCAACCGTGTAAGTCACTTTTCACCATATTAGAGTCACTTTACACCTTATAAGAGTCACTTTCCACGATATATACAACAATTAACATGTTAACATCATATACATCCAATTTGACATCCTTTACCACTTATTAATGCCACTTTCATACAAATTAATTTTATTCAACATTTTGGCTCTAATCAACAATGTAAGACACTTTTCACCATATTAGAGTCCTTTTGCACCCTATAAGAGTCACTTTCCCCATATATTGATACAATTAAAATGTTAACATCATGTACATGCAATTAAACATCCTTTAACCACCTTTTGGTACCCCTTTCCTACATGTCAATTTTGGGCCACATTTTGGCTCTAATGAATCATGTAAGTTACTTATCACCATATTAGAGTCACTTTGCACCTTATAAGAGTTACTTGCCATCATATATTGGTAAAATTAACATGTTAACATCATATACATCCAATTAGAAATCCTTTTACCACCTCTTAGTGCCACATTCATACAATCAATTTTGGTCCACATTTTGGTTCAAATTAACCATGTAAGTCACTTTTTATCATATTAGAATCATTTTGCACCCTATATGAGTCACTTTCCACCATATATTTATACAATTAACATGTTAACATCATATACATCCGAATTGACATCCTTTTACCACCTCTTAATTCCACTTTCATATAGGTCAATTTTGTTCCACATTTTGGTTCTAATCAACCATTTAAGTCACTTTTCACCATATTAGAGTCACTTTGCACCCTATAAGAGTCACTTTCCCTATATATTGATACAATTAACATGTTAACATCATGTACATGCAATTAAACATCCTTTAACCACCTTTTGGTACCCCTTTCCTACAAGTCAATTTTGTGCAACATTTTGGCTCTAATCAATCATGTAAGTGACTTATCACCATATTAGAGTCACTTTGCACCTTATAAGAGTCACTTTGCCATCATATATTGGTACAATTAACATGTTAACATCATATACATCCAATTAGGAATCCTTTTACCACCTCTTAGTGCCACATTCATACAAGTCAATTTTGGTCCATATTTTGGTTCTAATTAACCATGTAAGTCACTTTTCACCATATTCGAGTCATTTTGCACCCTATATGAGTCACTTTCCACAATCTATTTGTATAATTAACATGTTAACATCATATACATCTGAATTGACATCCTTTTACCACCTCTTAATTCCACTTTCATACAGGTCAATTTTGTTCCACATTTTGGTTCTAATCAACCATGTAAGTCACTTTTCACCATATTAGAGTCACTTTGCACCCTATAAGAGTCACTTTCCCCATATATTGATACAATTAACATGTTAACATCATGTACATGCAATTAAACATCCTTTAACCACCTTTTGGTACCCCTTTCCTACAAGTCAATTTTGGGCTATATTTTGGCTATAATCAATCATGTAAGTGACTTATCACCATATTAGAGTCACTTTCCACCTTATAAGAGTCACTTGCCATCATATATTGGTACAATTAACATGTTAACATCATATACATCCAATTAGAAATCCTTTTACCACCTCTTAGTGCCACATTCATACAATCAATTTTGGTCCACATTTTGGTTCAAATTAAACATGTGGTACCCCTTTCCTACATGTCAATTTTGGGCCACATTTTGGCTCTAATGAATCATGTAAGTTACTTATCACCATATTAGAGTCACTTTGCACCTTATAAGAGTCACTTGCCATCAGATATATACATCCAATTAGAAATCCTTTTACCACTTCTTAGTGCCACATTCATACAATCAATTTTGGTCCACATTTTGGTTCAAATTAACCATGTAAGTCACTTTTCACCATATTAGAATCATTTTGCACCCTATATGAGTCACTTTCCATCATATATTTATACAATTAACATGTTAACATCATATACATCCGAATTGACATCCTTTTACCACCTCTTAATTCCACTTTTATACAGGTCAATTTTGTTCCACATTTTGGTTCTAATCAACCATGTAAGTCACTTTTCACCATATTAGAGTCACTTTACACCTTATAAGAGTCACTTTCCACCATATATACAACAATTAAAATGTTAACATCATATGCATCCAATTTGACATCCTTTACCACCTATTAATGCCATTTCATACAATTTAATTTTATTCCACATTTTGGCTCTAATCAACCATGTAAGTCACTTTTCACCATATTAGAGTCACTTTGCACCCTATAAGAGTCACTTTCCCCATATATTGATACAATTAACATGTTAACATCATGTACATGCAATTAAACATCCTTTAACCACCTTTTGGTACCCCTTTCCTACAAGTCAATTTTGGGCCACATTTTGGCTCTAATCAATCATGTAAGTGACTTATCACCATATTAGAGTCACTTTGCACCTTATAATAGTCACTTGCCATCATATATTGGTACAATTAACATGTTAACATCATATACATCCAATTAGAAATCCTTTTACCACCTCTTAGTGCCACATTCATACAATCAATTTTGGTCCACATTTTGGTTCAAATTAAACATGTAAGTCATTTTTCACCATATTAGAATCATTTTGCACCCTATATGAGTCACTTTCCACCATATATTTATACAATTAACATGTTAACATCATATACATCCGAATTGACATCCTTTTACCACCTCTTAATTCCACTTTCATACAGGTCAATTTTGTTCCACATTTTGGTTCTAATCAACCGTGTAAGTCACTTTTCACCATATTAGAGTCACTTTACACCTTATAAGAGTCACTTTCCACCATATATACAACAATTAACATGTTAACATCATATACATCCAATTTGACATCCTTTACCACTTATTAATGCCACTTTCATACAAATTAATTTTATTCAATATTTTGGCTCTAATCAACAATGTAAGACACTTTTCACCATATTAGAGTCCTATTGCACCCTATAAGAGTCACTTTCCCCATATATTGATACAATTAACATGTTAACATCATGTACATGCAATTAAACATCCTTTAACCACCTTTTGGTACCCCTTTCCTACATGTCAATTTTGGGCCACATTTTGGCTCTAATGAATCATGTAAGTTACTTATCACCATATTAGAGTCACTTTGCACCTTATAAGAGTCACTTGCCATCATATATTGGTACAATTAACATGTTAACATCATATACATCCCATTAAAAATCCTTTTACCACCTCTTAGTGCCACATTCATACAAGTCAATTTTGGTCCACATTTTGGTTCTAATTAACCATGTAAGTCACTTTTCACCATATTCGAGTCATTTTGCACCCTATATGAGTCACTTTCCACCATATATTTATACAATTAACATGTTAACATCATATACATCCGAATTGACATCCTTTTACCACCTCTTAATTCCACTTTCATACTGGTCAATTTTGTTCCACATTTTGGTTCTAATCAACCGTGTAAGTCACTTTTCACCATATTAGAGTCACTTTACACCTTATAAGAGTCACTTTCCACGATATATACAACAATTAACATGTTAACATCATATACATCCAATTTGACATCCTTTACCACTTATTAATGCCACTTTCATACAAATTAATTTTATTCAACATTTTGGCTCTAATCAACAATGTAAGACACTTTTCACCATATTAGAGTCCTTTTGCACCCTATAAGAGTCACTTTCCCCATATATTGATACAATTAAAATGTTAACATCATGTACATGCAATTAAACATCCTTTAACCACCTTTTGGTACCCCTTTCCTACATGTCAATTTTGGGCCACATTTTGGCTCTAATGAATCATGTAAGTTACTTATCACCATATTAGAGTCACTTTGCACCTTATAAGAGTTACTTGCCATCATATATTGGTAAAATTAACATGTTAACATCATATACATCCAATTAGAAATCCTTTTACCACCTCTTAGTGCCACATTCATACAATCAATTTTGGTCCACATTTTGGTTCAAATTAACCATGTAAGTCACTTTTCATCTTATTAGAATCATTTTGCACCCTATATGAGTCACTTTCCACCATATATTTATACAATTAACATGTTAACATCATATACATCCGAATTGATATCCTTTTACCACCTCTTAATTCCACTTTCATATAGGTCAATTTTGTTCCACATTTTGGTTCTAATCAACCATTTAAGTCACTTTTCACCATATTAGAGTCACTTTGCACCCTATAAGAGTCACTTTCCCTATATATTGATACAATTAACATGTTAACATCATGTACATGCAATTAAACATCCTTTAACCACCTTTTGGTACCCCTTCCTACAAGTCAATTTTGTGCAACATTTTGGCTCTAATCAATCATGTAAGTGACTTATCACCATATTAGAGTCACTTTGCACCTTATAAGAGTCACTTGCCATCATATATTGGTACAATTAACATGTTAACATCATATACATCCAATTAGGAATCCTTTTACCACCTCTTACTGCCACATTCATACAAGGTCAATTTTGGTCCACATTTTGGTTCTAATTTACCATGTAAGTCACTTTTCACCATATTCGAGTCATTTTGCACCCTATATGAGTCACTTTCCACAATCTATTTGTATAATTAACATGTTAACATCATATACATCTGAATTGACATCTTTTACCACCTCTTAATTCCACTTTCATACAGGTCAATTTTGTTCCACATTTTGGTTCTAATCAACCATGTAAGTCACTTTTCACCATATTAGAGTCACTTTGCACCCTATAAGAGTCACTTTCCCCATATATTGATACAATTAACATGTTAACATCATGTACATGCAATTAAACATCCTTTAACCACCTTTTGGTACCCCTTTCCTACAAGTCAATTTTGGGCTATATTTTGGCTATAATCAATCATGTAAGTGACTTATCACCATATTAGAGTCACTTTCCACCTTATAAGAGTCACTTGCCATCATATATTGGTACAATTAACATGTTAACATCATATACATCCAATTAGAAATCCTTTTACCACCTCTTAGTGCCACATTCATACAATCAATTTTGGTCCACATTTTGGTTCAAATTAACCATGTAAGTCACTTTTCACCATATTAGAATCATTTTGCACCCTATATGAGTCATTTTCCACCATATATTTATACAATTAACATGTTAACATCATATACATCCGAATTGACATCCTTTTACCACCTCTTAATTCCACTTTCATACAGGTCAATTTTGTTCCACATTTTGGTTCTAATCAACCATGTAAGTCACTTTTCACCATATTAGAGTCACTTTGCACCTTATAAGAGTCACTTTCCACCATATATACAACAATTAAAATGTTAACATCATATGCATCCAGTTTGACATCCGTTTACCACCTCTTAATTCCACTTTCATACAGGTCAATTTTGTTCCACATTTTGGTTCTAATCAACCATGTAAGTCACTTTTCACCATATTAGAGTCACTTTGCACCCTATAAGAGTCACTTTCCCCATATATTGATACAATTAACATTTTAACATCATGTACATGCAATTAAACATCCTTTAACCACCTTTTGGTACCCCTTTCCGACAAGTCAATTTTGGGCCACATTTTGGCTCTAATTAATCATGTAAGTGACTAATCACCATATTAGAGTCACTTTGCACCTTATAAGAGTCACTTGCCATCATATATTGGTACAATATACATGTTAACATCATATACATCCAATTAAAAATCCTTTTACCACCTCTTAGTGCCACATTCATACAAGTCAATTTTGGTCCACATTTTGGTTCTAATTAACCATGTAAGTCACTTTTCACCATATTCGAGTCATTTTGCACCCTATATGAGTCACTTTCCACAATCTATTTGTAAATTAACATGTTAACATCATATACATCCAATTTGACATCCTTTTACCACCTATTAATGCCACTTTCATACAAGTTAATTTTATTCCACATTTTGGCTCTAATCAACCATGTAAGTCACTTTTCACCATATTAGAGCCACTTTGCACCCTATAAGAGTCACTTTCCCTGTATATTGATACAATTAACATGTTAACATCATGTACATGCAATTAAACATCCTTTAACCTCCTTTTGGTACCCCTTTCCTACATGTCAATTTTGGGCCACATTTTGGCTCTAATGAATCATGTAAGTTACTTATCACCATATTAGAGTCACTTTGCACCTTATAAGAGTCACTTGCCATCATATATTGGTAAAATTAACATGTTAACATCATATACATCCAATTAGAAATCCTTTTACCACTTCTTAGTGCCACATTCATACAATCAATTTTGGTCCACATTTTGGTTCAAATTAAACATGTGGTACCCCTTTCCTACATGTCAATTTTGGGCCACATTTTGGCTCTAATGAATCATGTAAGTTACTTATCACCATATTAGAGTCACTTTGCACCTTATAAGAGTCACTTGCCATCAGATATATACATCCAATTAGAAATCCTTTTACCACTTCTTAGTGCCACATTCATACAATCAATTTTGGTCCACATTTTGGTTCAAATTAAACATGTAAGTCATTTTTCACCATATTAGAATCATTTTGCACCCTATATGAGTCACTTTCCACCATATATTTATACAATTAACATGTTAACATCATATACATCCGAATTGACATCCTTTTACCACCTCTTAATTCCACTTTCATACAGGTCAATTTTGTTCCACATTTTGGTTCTAATCAACCGTGTAAGTCACTTTTCACCATATTAGAGTCACTTTACACCTTATAAGAGTGACTTTCCACCATATATACAACAATTAACATGTTAACATCATATACATCCAATTTGACATCCTTTACCACTTATTAATGCCACTTTCATACAAATTAATTTTATTCAACATTTTGGCTCTAATCAACAATGTAAGACACTTTTCACCATATTAGAGTCCTATTGCACCCTATAAGAGTCACTTTCCCCATATATTGATACAATTAACATGTTAACATCATGTACATGCAATTAAACATCCTTTAACCACCTTTTGGTACCCCTTTCCTACATGTCAATTTTGGGCCACATTTTGGCTCTAATGAATCATGTAAGTTACTTATCACCATATTAGAGTCACTTTGCACCTTATAAGAGTCACTTGCCATCATATATTGGTACAATTAACATGTTAACATCATATACATCCCATTAAAAATCCTTTTACCACCTCTTAGTGCCACATTCATACAAGTCAATTTTGGTCCACATTGTGGTTCTAATTAACCATGTAAGTCACTTTTCACCATATTCGAGTCATTTTGCACCCTATATGAGTCACTTTCCACCATATATTTATACAATTAACATGTTAACATCATATACATCCGAATTGACATCCTTTTACCACCTCTTAATTCCACTTTCATACTGGTCAATTTTGTTCCACATTTTGGTTCTAATCAACCGTGTAAGTCACTTTTCACCATATTAGAGTCACTTTACACCTTATAAGAGTCACTTTCCACGATATATACAACAATTAACATGTTAACATCATATACATCCAATTTGACATCCTTTACCACTTATTAATGCCACTTTCATACAAATTAATTTTATTCAACATTTTGGCTCTAATCAACAATGTAAGACACTTTTCACCATATTAGAGTCCTTTTGCACCCTATAAGAGTCACTTTCCCCATATATTGATACAATTAAAATGTTAACATCATGTACATGCAATTAAACATCCTTTAACCACCTTTTGGTACCCCTTTCCTACATGTCAATTTTGGGCCACATTTTGGCTCTAATGAATCATGTAAGTTACTTATCACCATATTAGAGTCACTTTGCACCTTATAAGAGTTACTTGCCATCATATATTGGTAAAATTAACATGTTAACATCATATACATCCAATTAGAAATCCTTTTACCACCTCTTAGTGCCACATTCATACAATCAATTTTGGTCCAAATTTTGGTTCAAATTAACCATGTAAGTCACTTTTCATCTTATTAGAATCATTTTGCACCCTATATGAGTCACTTTCCACCATATATTTATACAATTAACATGTTAACATCATATACATCCGAATTGATATCCTTTTACCACCTCTTAATTCCACTTTCATATAGGTCAATTTTGTTCCACATTTTGGTTCTAATCAACCATTTAAGTCACTTTTCACCATATTAGAGTCACTTTGCACCCTATAAGAGTCACTTTCCCTATATATTGATACAATTAACATGTTAACATCATGTACATGCAATTAAACATCCTTTAACCACCTTTTGGTACCCCTTCCTACAAGTCAATTTTGTGCAACATTTTGGCTCTAATCAATCATGTAAGTGACTTATCACCATATTAGAGTCACTTTGCACCTTATAAGAGTCACTTGCCATCATATATTGGTACAATTAACATGTTAACATCATATACATCCAATTAGGAATCCTTTTACCACCTCTTACTGCCACATTCATACAAGTCAATTTTGGTCCACATTTTGGTTCTAATTTACCATGTAAGTCACTTTTCACCATATTCGAGTCATTTTGCACCCTATATGAGTCACTTTCCACAATCTATTTGTATAATTAACATGTTAACATCATATACATCTGAATTGACATCTTTTTACCACCTCTTAATTCCACTTTCATACAGGTCAATTTTGTTCCACATTTTGGTTCTAATCAACCATGTAAGTCACTTTTCACCATATTAGAGTCACTTTGCACCCTATAAGAGTCACTTTCCCCATATATTGATACAATTAACATGTTAACATCATGTACATGCAATTAAACATCCTTTAACCACCTTTTGGTACCCCTTTCCTACAAGTCAATTTTGGGCTATATTTTGGCTATAATCAATCATGTAAGTGACTTATCACCATATTAGAGTCACTTTCCACCTTATAAGAGTCACTTGCCATCATATATTGGTACAATTAACATGTTAACATCATATACATCCAATTAGAAATCCTTTTACCACCTCTTAGTGCCACATTCATACAATCAATTTTGGTCCACATTTTGGTTCAAATTAACCATGTAAGTCACTTTTCACCATATTAGAATCATTTTGCACCCTATATGAGTCATTTTCCACCATATATTTATACAATTAACATGTTAACATCATATACATCCGAATTGACATCCTTTTACCACCTCTTAATTCCACTTTCATACAGGTCAATTTTGTTCCACATTTTGGTTCTAATCAACCATGTAAGTCACTTTTCACCATATTAGAGTCACTTTGCACCTTATAAGAGTCACTTTCCACCATATATACAACAATTAAAATGTTAACATCATATGCATCCAGTTTGACATCCGTTTACCACCTCTTAATTCCACTTTCATACAGGTCAATTTTGTTCCACATTTTGGTTCTAATCAACCATGTAAGTCACTTTTCACCATATTAGAGTCACTTTGCACCCTATAAGAGTCACTTTCCCCATATATTGATACAATTAACATTTTAACATCATGTACATGCAATTAAACATCCTTTAACCACCTTTTGGTACCCCTTTCCGACAAGTCAATTTTGGGCCACATTTTGGCTCTAATTAATCATGTAAGTGACTAATCACCATATTAGAGTCACTTTGCACCTTATAAGAGTCACTTGCCATCATATATTGGTACAATATACATGTTAACATCATATACATCCAATTAAAAATCCTTTTACCACCTCTTAGTGCCACATTCATACAAGTCAATTTTGGTCCACATTTTGGTTCTAATTAACCATGTAAGTCACTTTTCACCATATTCGAGTCATTTTGCACCCTATATGAGTCACTTTCCACAATCTATTTGTAAATTAACATGTTAACATCATATACATCCAATTTGACATCCTTTTACCACCTATTAATGCCACTTTCATACAAGTTAATTTTATTCCACATTTTGGCTCTAATCAACCATGTAAGTCACTTTTCACCATATTAGAGCCACTTTGCACCCTATAAGAGTCACTTTCCCTGTATATTGATACAATTAACATGTTAACATCATGTACATGCAATTAAACATCCTTTAACCTCCTTTTGGTACCCCTTTCCTACATGTCAATTTTGGGCCACATTTTGGCTCTAATGAATCATGTAAGTTACTTATCACCATATTAGAGTCACTTTGCACCTTATAAGAGTCACTTGCCATCATATATTGGTAAAATTAACATGTTAACATCATATACATCCAATTAGAAATCCTTTTACCACTTCTTAGTGCCACATTCATACAATCAATTTTGGTCCACATTTTGGTTCAAATTAAACATGTGGTACCCCTTTCCTACATGTCAATTTTGGGCCACATTTTGGCTCTAATGAATCATGTAAGTTACTTATCACCATATTAGAGTCACTTTGCACCTTATAAGAGTCACTTGCCATCAGATATATACATCCAATTAGAAATCCTTTTACCACTTCTTAGTGCCACATTCATACAATCAATTTTGGTCCACATTTTGGTTCAAATTAAACATGTAAGTCATTTTTCACCATATTAGAATCATTTTGCACCCTATATGAGTCACTTTCCACCATATATTTATACAATTAACATGTTAACATCATATACATCCGAATTGACATCCTTTTACCACCTCTTAATTCCACTTTCATACAGGTCAATTTTGTTCCACATTTTGGTTCTAATCAACCGTGTAAGTCACTTTTCACCATATTAGAGTCACTTTACACCTTATAAGAGTGACTTTCCACCATATATACAACAATTAACATGTTAACATCATATACATCCAATTTGACATCCTTTACCACTTATTAATGCCACTTTCATACAAATTAATTTTATTCAACATTTTGGCTCTAATCAACAATGTAAGACACTTTTCACCATATTAGAGTCCTTTTGCACCCTATAAGAGTCACTTTCCCCATATATTGATACAATTAACATGTTAACATCATGTACATGCAATTAAACATCCTTTAACCACCTTTTGGTACCCCTTTCCTACATGTCAATTTTGGGCCACATTTTGGCTCTAATGAATCATGTAAGTTACTTATCACCATATTAGAGTCACTTTGCACCTTATAAGAGTCACTTGCCATCATATATTGGTAAAATTAACATGTTAACATACATCCAATTAGAAACCCTTTTACCACCTCTTAGTGCCACATTCGTACAATCAATTTTGGTCCACATTTTGGTTCAAATTAACCATGTAAGTCACTTTTTATCATATTAGAATCATTTTGCACCCTATATGAGTCACTTTCCACCATATATTTATACAATTAACTTGTTAACATCATATACATCCGAATTGACATCCTTTTACCACCTCTTAATTCCACTTTCATATAGGTCAATTTTGTTCCACATTTTGGTTCTAATCAACCATTTAAGTCACTTTTCACCATATTAGAGTCACTTTGCACCCTATAAGAGTCACTTTCCCTATATATTGATACAATTAAAATGTTAACATCATGTACATGCAATTAAACATCCTTTAACCACCTTTTGGTACCCCTTTCCTACAAGTCAATTTTGTGCAACATTTTGGCTCTAATCAATCATGTAAGTGACTTATCACCATATTAGAGTCACTTTGCACCTTATAAGAGTCACTTGCCATCATATATTGGTACAATTAACATGTTAACATCATATACATCCAATTAGGAATCCTTTTACCACCTCTTAGTGCCACATTCATACAAGTCAATTTTGGTCCATATTTTGGTTCTAATTAACCATGTAAGTCACTTTTCACCATATTCGAGTCATTTTGCACCCTATATGAGTCACTTTCCACAATCTATTTGTATAATTAACATGTTAACATCATATACATCTGAATTGACATCCTTTTACCACCTCTTAATTCCACTTTCATACAGGTCAATTTTGTTCCACATTTTGGTTCTAATCAACCATGTAAGTCACTTTTCACCATATTAGAGTCACTTTGCACCCTATAAGAGTCACTTTCCCCATATATTGATACAATTAACATGTTAACATCATGTACATGCAATTAAACATCCTTTAACCACCTTTTGGTACCCCTTTCCTACAAGTCAATTTTGGGCTATATTTTGGCTATAATCAATCATGTAAGTGACTTATCACCATATTAGAGTCACTTTCCACCTTATAAGAGTCACTTGCCATCATATATTGGTACAATTAACATGTTAACATCATATACATCCAATTAGAAATCCTTTTACCACCTCTTAGTGCCACATTGATACAATCAATTTTGGTCCACATTTTGGTTCAAATTAAACATGTGGTACCCCTTTCCTACATGTCAATTTTGGGCCACATTTTGGCTCTAATGAATCATGTAAGTTACTTATCACCATATTAGAGTCACTTTGCACCTTATAAGAGTCACTTGCCATCAGATATATACATCCAATTAGAAATCCTTTTACCACTTCTTAGTGCCACATTCATACAATCAATTTTGGTCCACATTTTGGTTCAAATTAACCATGTAAGTCACTTTTCACCATATTAGAATCATTTTGCACCCTATATGAGTCACTTTCCATCATATATTTATACAATTAACATGTTAACATCATATACATCCGAATTGACATCCTTTTACCACCTCTTAATTCCACTTTTATACAGGTCAATTTTGTTCCACATTTTGGTTCTAATCAACCATGTAAGTCACTTTTCACCATATTAGAGTCACTTTACACCTTATAAGAGTCACTTTCCACCATATATACAACAATTAAAATGTTAACATCATATGCATCCAATTTGACATCCTTTTACCACCTATTAATGCCATTTTCATACAATTTAATTTTATTCCACATTTTGGCTCTAATCAACCATGTAAGTCACTTTTCACCATATTAGAGTCACTTTGCACCCTATAAGAGTCACTTTCCCCATATATTGATACAATTAACATGTTAACATCATGTACATGCAATTAAACATCCTTTAACCACCTTTTGGTACCCCTTTCCTACAAGTCAATTTTGGGCCACATTTTGGCTCTAATCAATCATGTAAGTGACTTATCACCATATTAGAGTCACTTTGCACCTTATAATAGTCACTTGCCATCATATATTGGTACAATTAACATGTTAACATCATATACATCCAATTAGAAATCCTTTTACCACCTCTTAGTGCCACATTCATACAATCAATTTTGGTCCACATTTTGGTTCAAATTAAACATGTAAGTCATTTTTCACCATATTAGAATCATTTTGCACCCTATATGAGTCACTTTCCACCATATATTTATACAATTAACATGTTAACATCATATACATCCGAATTGACATCCTTTTACCACCTCTTAATTCCACTTTCATACAGGTCAATTTTGTTCCACATTTTGGTTCTAATCAACCGTGTAAGTCACTTTTCACCATATTAGAATCACTTTACACCTTATAAGAGTCACTTTCCACCATATATACAACAATTAACATGTTAACATCATATACATCCAATTTGACATCCTTTACCACTTATTAATGCAACTTTCATACAAATTAATTTTATTCAATATTTTGGCTCTAATCAACAATGTAAGACACTTTTCACCATATTAGAGTCCTATTGCACCCTATAAGAGTCACTTTCCCCATATATTGATACAATTAACATGTTAACATCATGTACATGCAATTAAACATCCTTTAACCACCTTTTGGTACCCCTTTCCTACATGTCAATTTTGGGCCACATTTTGGCTCTAATGAATCATGTAAGTTACTTATCACCATATTAGAGTCACTTTGCACCTTATAAGAGTCACTTGCCATCATATATTGGTACAATTAACATGTTAACATCATATACATCCCATTAAAAATCCTTTTACCACCTCTTAGTGCCACATTCATACAAGTCAATTTTGGTCCACATTTTGGTTCTAATTAACCATGTAAGTCACTTTTCACCATATTCGAGTCATTTTGCACCCTATATGAGTCACTTTCCACCATATATTTATACAATTAACATGTTAACATCATATACATCCGAATTGACATCCTTTTACCACCTCTTAATTCCACTTTCATACTGGTCAATTTTGTTCCACATTTTGGTTCTAATCAACCGTGTAAGTCACTTTTCATCATATTAGAGTCACTTTACACCTTATAAGAGTCACTTTCCACGATATATACAACAATTAACATGTTAACATCATATACATCCAATTTGACATCCTTTACCACTTATTAATGCCACTTTCATACAAATTAATTTTATTCAACATTTTGGCTCTAATCAACAATGTAAGACACTTTTCACCATATTAGAGTCCTTTTGCACCCTATAAGAGTCACTTTCCCCATATATTGATACAATTAAAATGTTAACATCATGTACATGCAATTAAACATCCTTTAACCACCTTTTGGTACCCCTTTCCTACATGTCAATTTTGGGCCACATTTTGGCTCTAATGAATCATGTAAGTTACTTATCACCATATTAGAGTCACTTTGCACCTTATAAGAGTTACTTGCCATCATATATTGGTAAAATTAACATGTTAACATCATATACATCCAATTAGAAATCCTTTTACCACCTCTTAGTGCCACATTCATACAATCAATTTTGGTCCAAATTTTGGTTCAAATTAACCATGTAAGTCACTTTTCATCTTATTAGAATCATTTTGCACCCTATATGAGTCACTTTCCACCATATATTTATACAATTAACATGTTAACATCATATACATCCGAATTGATATCCTTTTACCACCTCTTAATTCCACTTTCATATAGGTCAATTTTGTTCCACATTTTGGTTCTAATCAACCATTTAAGTCACTTTTCACCATATTAGAGTCACTTTGCACCTTATAAGAGTCACTTTCCCTATATATTGATACAATTAACATGTTAACATCATGTACATGCAATTAAACATCCTTTAACCACCTTTTGGTACCCCTTCCTACAAGTCAATTTTGGGCCACATTTTGGCTCTAATGAATCATGTAAGTGACTTATCACCATATTAGAGTCACTTTGCACCTTATAAGAGTCACTTGCCATCATATTGGTACAATTAACATGTTAACATCATATACATCCAATTAGGAATCCTTTTACCACCTCTTAGTGCCACATTCATACAAGTCAATTTTGGTCCACATTTTGGTTCTAATTTACCATGTAAGTCACTTTTCACCATATTCGAGTCATTTTGCACCCTATATGAGTCACTTTCCACAATCTATTTGTATAATTAACATGTTAACATCATATACATCTGAATTGACATCTTTTTACCACCTCTTAATTCCACTTTCATACAGGTCAATTTTGTTCCACATTTTGGTTCTAATCAACCATGTAAGTCACTTTTCACCATATTCGAGTCATTTTGCACCCTATATGAGTCACTTTCCACCATATATTTATACAATTAACATGTTAACATCATATACATCCGAATTGACATCCTTTTACCACCTCTTAATTCCACTTTCATACAGGTCAATTTTGTTCCACATTTTGGTTCTAATCAACCGTGTAAGTCACTTTTCACCATATTAGAGTCACTTTACACCTTATAAGAGTCACTTTCCACCATATATACAACAATTAACATGTTAACATCATATACATCCAATTTGACATCCTTTACCACTTATTAATGCCACTTTCATACAAATTAATTTTATTCAATATTTGGCTCTAATCAACAATGTAAGACACTTTTCACCATATTAGAGTCCTATTGCACCCTATAAGAGTCACTTTCCCCATATATTGATACAATTAACATGTTAACATCATGTACATGCAATTAAACATCCTTTAACCACCTTTTGGTACCCCTTTCCTACATGTCAATTTTGGGCCACATTTTGGCTCTAATGAATCATGTAAGTTACTTATCACCATATTAGAGTCACTTTGCACCTTATAAGAGTCACTTGCCATCATATATTGGTACAATTAACATGTTAACATCATATACATCCCATTAAAAATCCTTTTACCACCTCTTAGTGCCACATTCATACAAGTCAATTTTGGTCCACATTTTGGTTCTAATTAACCATGTAAGTCACTTTTCACCATATTCGAGTCATTTTGCACCCTATATGAGTCACTTTCCACCATATATTTATACAATTAACATGTTAACATCATATACATCCGAATTGACATCCTTTTACCACCTCTTAATTCCACTTTCATACTGGTCAATTTTGTTCCACATTTTGGTTCTAATCAACCGTGTAAGTCACTTTTCACCATATTAGAGTCACTTTACACCTTATAAGAGTCCACTTTCCACGATATATACAACAATTAACATGTTAACATCATATACATCCAATTTGACATCCTTTACCACTTATTAATGCCACTTTCATACAAATTAATTTTATTCAACATTTTGGCTCTAATCAACAATGTAAGACACTTTTCACCATATTAGAGTCCTTTTGCACCCATAAGAGTCACTTTCCCCATATATTGATACAATTAAAATGTTAACATCATGTACATGCAATTAAACATCCTTTAACCACCTTTTGGTACCCCTTTCCTACATGTCAATTTTGGGCCACATTTTGGCTCTAATGAATCATGTAAGTTACTTATCAATATTAGAGTCACTTTGCACCTTATAAGAGTACTTGCCATCATATATTGGTAAAATAACATGTTAACATCATATACATCCAATTAGAAATCCTTTTACCACCTCTTAGTGCCACATTCATACATCAATTTTGGTCCAAATTTTGGTCAAATTAACCATGTAAGTCACTTTTCATCTTTAGAATCATTTTGCACCCTATATGAGTCACTTTCCACCAGATATTTATACAATTAACATGTTAAACATCATATACATCCGAATTGAGATCCTTTTACCACCTCTTAATTCCACTTTCATATAGGTCAATTTTGTTCCACATTTTTTCTAATCAACCATTTAAGTCACTTTTCACCATATTAGAGTCACTTTGCACCCTATAAGAGTCACTTTCCCTATTATTGATAATTAACATGTTAACATCTGACATGAATTAAACATCCTTTAACACCTTTTGGTACCCCTTCCTAAGTCAATTTTGTGCAACATTTTGGCTCTAATCAATCATGTAAGTGACTTATCACCATATTAGAGTCACTTTGCACCTTATAAGAGTCACTTGCCATACATATATTGGTACATTAACATGTTAACATCATATACATCCAATTAGGAATCCTTAACCACTTACTGCCACATTCATACAAGTCAATTTTGGTCCACATTTTGGTTCTAATTTACCATGTAAGTCACTTTTCACCATATTCGAGTCATTTGCACCCTATATGAGTCACATTTCCACAATCTATTTGTAATAAATGTACAAAATCATAACATCTGAATTGACATCTTTTACCACCTCTTAATTCCACTTTCATACAGGTCAATTTTGTTCCACATTTTGGTTCTAATCAACCATGTAAGTCACTTTTCACCATATTAGAGTCACTTTGCACCCTATAAGAGTCACTTTCCCCATATATTGATACAATTAAACATGTAACTCATGTACATGCAATTAAACATCCTTTAACCACCTTTTGGTACCCCTTTCCTACAAGTCAATTTTGGGCCACATTTTGGCTAATCAATCATGTAAGTGACTTATCACCATATTAGAGTCACTTTCACCTTATAGAGTCACTTGCCATCATATATTGGTACAATTAACATGTTAACATCATATACATCCAATTAGAAATCCTTTTACCACCTCTTAGTGCCACATTCATACAATCAATTTTGGTCCACATTTTGGTTCAAATTAACCATGTAAGTCACTTTTCACCATATTAGAGTCATTTGCACCCTATATGAGTCACTTTCACCATATATTTATACAATTAACATGTTAACATATACATCCGAATTGACATCCTTTTACCACCTCTTAATTCCACTTTCATACAGGTCAATTTTGTTCCACATTTTGGTTCTAATCAACCATGTAAGTCACTTTTCACCATATTAGAGTCACTTTGCACCTTATAAGAGTCACTTTCCACCATATATACAACAATTAACATGTTAACATCATATCATCCAGTTTGACATCCTTTACCACCTATTAATGCCACTTTCATACAGTCAATTTTGTTCCACATTTTGGTCTAATCAACCATGTAAGTCACTTTTCACCATATTAGAGTCACTTTGCACCCTATAAGAGTCACTTTCCCCATATATTGATACAATTAACATTTAACATCATGTACATGCAATTAACATCCTTTAACCACCTTTTGGTACCCTTTCCCAAGTCAATTTTGGGCCACATTTTGGCTCTAATCAATCATGTAAGTGACTATCACCATATTAAGTCACTTTGCACCTTATAAGAGTCACTTGCCATCATATTGGTACAATTAACATGTTAACATCATATACATCCAATTAGAAATCCTTTTACCACCTCTTAGTGCCACATTCATACAAGTCAATTTTGGTCCACATTTTGGTTCTAATTAACCATGTAAGTCACTTTTCACCATATTCGAGTCATTTTGCACCCTATATGAGTCACTTTCCACAATCTATTTGTAAATTACATGTTAACATCATATACATCCAATTTGACATCCTTTTACCACCTATTAATGCCACTTTCATACAAGTTAATTTTATTCCACATTTTGGCTCAATCAACCATGTAAGTCACTTTTCACCATATTAGAGTCACTTTGCACCCTATAAGAGTCACTTTCCCTATATTGATACAATTAACATGTTAACATCATGTACATGCAATTAAACATCCTTTAACCTCCTTTTGGTACCCCTTTCCTACATGTCAATTTTGGGCCACATTTTGGCTCTAATGAATCATGTAAGTTACTTATCACCATATTAGAGTCACTTTGCACCTTATAAGAGTCACTTGCCATCATATATTGGTAAAATTAACATGTTAACATCATATACATCCAATTAGAAATCCTTTTACCACTTCTTAGTGCCACATTCATACAATCAATTTTGGTCCACATTTTGGTTCAAATTAAACATGTGGTACCCCTTTCCTACATGTCAATTTTGGGCCACATTTTGAATCTAAGATCATGTAGTTACTTATCACCAATTAGAGTCACTTTGCACCTTATAAGAGTCCTTGCCATCAATATTACATCCAATTAGAAATCCTTTACACTTCTTAGTGCCACATTCATACAATCAATTTTGGTCCACATTTTGGTTCAAATTAAACATGTAAGTCATTTTTCACCATATTAGAATCATTTTGCACCCTATATGAGTCACTTTCCACCATATATTTATAAATTAACATGTTAACATCATATACATCCGAATTGACATCCTTTTACACCTCTTAATTCCACTTTCATACAGGTCTTTTGTTCCACATTTTGGTTCTAATCAACCGTGTAAGTCACTTTTCACCATATTAGAGTCACTTTACACCTTATAAGAGTGACTTTCCACCATATATACACAATTAACATGTTAACATCATATATCCAATTTGACATCCTTTACCACTTATTAATGCCACTTTCATACAAATTAATTTTATTCAACATTTTGGCTCTAATCAACAATGTAAGACACTTTTCACCATATTAAGTCCTTTTGCACCCTATAAGAGTCACTTTCCCCATATATTGATACATTACATGTTAACATCATGTACATGCAATTAAACATCCTTTAACCACCTTTTGGTACCCCTTTCCTACATGTCAATTTGGCCACATTTTGGCTCTAATGATCATGTAAGTTACTTATCACCATATTAGAGTCACTTTGCACCATAAGAGTCACTTGCATCATATATTGGTAAAATTAACATGTTAACATACATCCAATTAGAAACCCTTTTACCACCTCTTAGTGCCACATTCATACAATCAATTTTGGTCCACATTTTGGTTCAAATTAACCATGTAAGTCACTTTATCATCTTTAGAATCATTTTGCACCCTATATGAGTCACTTCCACCATATATTTATAAATTACTTGTTAACATCATATACATCCGAATTGACATCCTTTTACCACCTCTTAATTCCACTTTCATATAGGTCAATTTTTTCCACATTTTGGTTCTAATCAACCCTTTAAGTCACTTTTCACCATATTAGAGTCACTTTGCACCCTATGAAGATCACTTTCCCTATATATTGATACAATTAAAATGTTAACATCATGTACATGCAATTAAACATCCTTTAACCACCTTTGGTACCCCTTCCCTACAAGTCAATTTTGTGCAACATTTTGGCTCTAATCAATCATGTAAGTGACTTATCACCATATTGAGTCACTTTGCACCTATAAGAGTCACTTGCCATCATCTATTGGTACAATTAACATGTTAACCATACATCCAATTAGGAATCATTACCACCTCTTAGTGCCAC
>NW_027418695.1:0-47497 GCF_009905375.1 Apium graveolens
GGCCAACTAAACTTTACAGGCTGCGATATTTATAAAATCAAAACTGACCATTTTCAGGAGTTCCTCTCAGTCCCACGGAGAAACTCCATTAGCTGCAATAGCATCAGCTGTGATAGCAAGGGGATGTCCATCATGATCCAATTGGAAAAAAAAATTAATTTGCGAAAAAAAACCAAAAACCAGTTTTAAGCATCAGTTCCGGTATCAATTAAAAAGGAATGAGATGTTCGATGTAAACGACTTAACCACCAATCCAACAATTAACTAAAAAGGCTTTAAAATAGGACACTATCTGCTTACTCAAATTCCAACATGACCGCAGAGCACATACCCACATGTACTATCTACTCTGAATAAATATATTCAGATACAAATCCAAGAGAACATGGGCAAAGAGAACAGAAAGCAACCGTAAATCAAAATGTAAGCACAACACAAACGAAACAAAAAAGATAAAATTAGCAATTTAAAGCATAGAATTAAGATTACTAAACACGCAAGATAACACAAACTGAAACAAAGTAATGTGCTTACATGAAGATAAATAAATTATATCAAACTCCGGGGTTTGCATTGTATAGCATACCCTGACACAACGATATTGATACCTTCAAATAGATTCCAATACACGAGGTCAATCGAGCAGAAGAAACAGCTGAATGAAGTGGCAACAGAGACTGAAGAGCACCCATTTGAGCTAGTGGCCTGAAATTCACAAAAAATGTTAAAAATCAAATCTTTCTGAAAAAAATTAATTGGGGTTTTTGAAAATGAGCATATATTACCTTAATATTGATGGGGAAGATCGAGGAATAAAATTCACCACAGAACTTGTAAAAATTCACCACAGAACTTGTAAAAATGCATGAATTAATAAAAAGTGAAATATATTACAAAACTGAAATTGAAAAATAAAAGTGAAATATACTTACAAATTAGGGCTCGATTCACGTTATATGACTCGATTACAACTTGTATAGAACTGGTTGTTGTCATACGGATTCGATTACAGCTTTTAGAGCTCAAATCAGGGCTTCATGTATACTCTAGTACATATCGATTCATTAGAACTAGGGCTTCTAGAGCTTATATTCAACTTTTAGCGGGAGTGTGTGTGTAATTTAGAAAGATAATAGAATACATATGAAAGAAGAGAGATGGAGAGAGAGCGGGGAGAGAGAGATAGAAATAGAGAGAGAGAGTATGGGATGGAAGTGTTGGGTTCGGTCCAGAGAAGAGGGGAAAATAGAAGGGGGAATATTTGTAGGTTGAAATTTTTCCAAAGTACAAAAGAGGGGGAATCAGTCATGTAACGATCGATATAAAATAATATTTTTAACATTGATTTAGAATTAACCGATGCGAATGATATTTTTAATTTTTAAAAAAAATACTATGAGACAACGGTTATTTAGATATCTGATGTAAAAACATATATTTAACATCGGTTTAAAATAACCGATGTAAAAGGTATTTTTTATATCATTGATTTTTTAAATCGATGTTAAAAGGATGATGTCTATTACCTTTTTCTAGCAGTATTCTATTTACTAGAATTATAGTTGAAATCCTTCCGTTTCATAGGAAGTCTTGATGCATTGCACTTAGTGATAATTATATGAAATTTCTTGTCGAGTAGAGCAATTTCTTCGTTAGAATCACTACAAGAAAAAGTTGAATAGACATCATACATTAGATATCGGTTGATATTGTCACTTATTTAAAAGAAGCAATAACATCATCCCGTATTTTTCTGATGTCTATGTTATTTGAAGACAATGTCTAAAATTACAAAAAAAAATGAAGACGCGCTCCTTCAATTTTGTGAACCCTAATTGTTTTTTAATTTTATGATTTGTTTTTTTTTTACTCTTAGTTAGGGATTTGTTCAAGATTCTGTTTTTCTGCAACTCAAGTAATTATATCTGCTCATTTGTTGACCATTGTAGTGATTACCCTTATACTAGTTTGGCTCCTCAACTTCCGGGAAGGCGTTGCATTTGAATTCAGGACCATGGCTCGGTTTGTTTTGGTAGTAGGAGAAGGTAAGATTTCAGTAGTTTAGTTTAACTTTCAATTAAATTTCTAAATTATTGATTGTCAGGCTGATATATAATTCTTTTTTAGATAATCATGATGGGGTGCTTTCGCTAAACTTTTTGTAAGTACACTTATTGGGTCAAGTTTAGTTGTCTTTTGTGACTTCTTTTAAGTTAAAGTTATTGCTTAATTTTAAATGTATAATGAATTAGTGTCTATTTAGATGCTATCTAACTTGCACCTTGTATAATTATTGTATATTATTTCTTGACTTCGTTGTAGGCTCTGTCCAGAGGGTTACATCTGCATTGTCGATGTTATTTAGCGACTTTAGTCTGAAATATTTTTTGTAGGATTGTTGGTTCAATGAAGCTATGGGAAATCACCAGGGAGGTTGTTATTGAAGACTATGGAGAGGTTTTTAATATGCCCTCACTTGATATAGTCTTATGTATGGAAAAATGTTTTTTAGTCCGATATGTTCTGTTTACATGGTTGTGATTTGTAAATATTACTTTATTCTTCTGATTGCATATTCTTTTTTCCAAGGTCAATACTTTTTCAGATGCCTGATATATAATTTTTATTATGTCCATTTCAGGTCTCTTTTGAAAAGAAAAACGAAGAGCTTTTTGAGATGGCGAGAGCTGGTTGTTATGTTGTGTTTTTTTTAAAGGAAGAAATTTGTTAATGTTGACTTTTAGGTTAGTATTCGTGCATGGTTTACTGTGGATGCCCGACTTTGAAGCTTGTCTATACATTTGGATACCCCACAATGCTTCTCATCTGAGATGTATTCTGCGGATCTTAATATTGTTGGTAAACCCGAAGATGACAAGGTAAACTTTCAAAATTGTACTCACCGTATCTCACATATCTCTGTTGGACTTTAAATTTGACTTACTACTGTCCAAATAGTATTTACCTTGCTATTGAACCGAATTAGAATAATTTCAACCAGGGAAATGGTTGTTATAAGTTTTTTGCTTTGTATTTGTTAGTCCTTTAACAATATAGCAAGAATTACAAAAGGGGGGTTAAATGGAATTCTTGAACCTTTTTCTTAAAATAAAAATGTTCAAACTCGAATATATATAAGTGTATTGATTAGCACAATGCGGAATAAAAACTTAAGTGAACCAAAACACGAGTAATTAAAAACAAGAGTCTTTAAAAACTTTCTGGTGGCTTTAAACAATTCCACTAGAGATATATATTATATCGAGAGAACTCTGTGTGCAAGAATGCTTACAACTGCTTACAAATATGAACTACTGAGAATACAGAGAAATGCTAATAATTCTGCTTACAAATGTTTCTCACTTTTTGTATCTCAGTTCTTGTTTTCTATTTGCTACTTCTTGGTTTATATATTACCAAGATTACAAAGTCAAAAGAGAGGATCATTATAAAAACTATCAGGTCTAATGCTTTGCTACTTTGTTTCTATTACCCAGTTAATAGGCTTCCTCATTCCATTTGCATACACTTCGACGCATGTGACCAGTTGTCACTGTCAACTGATATTTGAATTCTTTATCCGTTGAGTACATGATCATCCGTCGACTTTATGATCATTCGTTGAGCTTCATTGATCATCCGTCGACTGCTATATTAAACATCCGTTGATAGGCATTTGATCATCCGTCGATGGCTTTGTTAATCATCCGTTGGTAGCTATTTTGGCACTTGACTTCAATTCATTATACAGAATTACAAGACATCATCTATGTACAATTAATCAACCTATTCTGCATACATAGTTAAAGTCAACATGACTTATATGCTACTACAGAATCTATACAAAGGTGTATGTAGAAATGAGCTACAGAATTATTATTACATAAACTACTCACTCGATGGATAATAAGTCATCATCCGTCGGGACTATAATGAGTTATCCGTCGGGACTATAATTCTTATCCGTCGAGTGCTACATTATTTCACTAAGTAAAATCTACTTATGTGTTTTGTTCATGAAATCATCAAGTACATAACATATGCACAACAATCTCCCCCAATTTATGTCTACTGGAATTGTAGCCATAAATTAAGACATACTTGATGATAACAAAATACCCTAAACATACAGCTTTAAAGAAAAGTAGATAATACTGAAAAGTGCTTCAAATAACAAAATGTACAAAGTTTAGCGCACAATCATTTTCAAGATGCTCCTCTAGCCTGAGCAGATTTTTTTTAGTTTCTTGAAGGTCTGGATCTTCTTCCAAGCTTTTTGTTGTTTTCATCAATCTGATTTTGGAGCTGCCAGTGGAATTCCAATTCATCAGATTCTGAGAGATTTAGCTTTCCTTGCATTTCCAAGAGAGTCTCATTGCTGGAGATGCTCAATTGGTCTTCTAATCTTGTAAGTCATATGTCATAGCCTATTTGTATATTCGAGGATTCAACTCAACTCAAATAAGAATGTAATAAGTAAATAGTGGATCTACCGTCAAGAGATCTCGCAAAGTAATATCTGTCAAAGGATTCAGAAACAAGGTTCATCTACAGACTTGAGGAGTTAATTCACTGGAAGAAGTTCAAGAAGTTGATCATGCCTCAGTGATATAAATCAAGATCGTGGATTTAATCAAGTGACAGAGATCTCGAGAGTATCATTAATTACAAGGATTTAATCTGAAGAAAATCAAAGTGTCAAAGTCAAGACATGAAGAAACGTCACGGAAGTTAGTCACTCATGAACCAGACAGTACATCGAGTGTCAACATTGAAGTGGTGGAATTGATTCATAATTTTCAGTGATTTTCAGAAGATGCAGAAGATGGTTGCTGCTAAGACTAGAATTAATTCTCTATTAATTAATTAAGTCATCTAATTTAATTAAGAAAATAAATTATATCTGAAGATAATTTATTATTAATTGAATTAATTGATTAATTAATTCTGAATTAATTTAGGAATTTTCAGAATTTAATTGGATTAAATCTGCATTAAATCAGCAAGACAATTGAAAATGAACTAGCATGACAATCAGGATTGTCATACCGATTGTCATGCTAGGCCATTTTCAATAGTCTCACCGAAAGTTACACTAGGAGGAGGATTGTCTTGCTAGTTCATTCTGATGTCTTGCTAGTTCATTCAGATTGTCTTGCTAGTTCAATCCATTGTCCTACCGAAAGTCTTGCCAGCTATAGGATTGTCATGCCAAGTTCAATTCTATTCAGCTGTTGATTAAAAAGAAGCAGAGAAGCAGCAACTAATAATTCCAGAAAATAGAAGCCAAGAACAAACAGAAAGAAAAACAGCGCCTCGAAAATATTTTTTTATGCTAATTCAAGATCAATTTCTAGATTGTAAAGTTAAATCCAATCAACTAGAAATCATTATCTTGTTCTTGTGTAACAATCTAGCGGATCAAAATCCCTAGAACTTAATCTCAAATCGCGTTTAGCATTTGATTCTAATTATTGCAAAAATAGAAAAAGTTCATGTCGAATTTATTCTAGATTTGTGATAATTGATTTGAGATTAATACCTTGTAATCGATACAGTTGTTGTAACACCTTTCAAGTTTAATAATATTTTTATTTAACTTGAATTTTGTTTCACATTTTTTATTCCGCATTTATTCGATTATTGGTACTGTTTGTATTCAACCCCCCTTCTACAAACACATTGGGACCTAACAATTGGTATCAGAGCCTTCTGATTAACGAACAAATCAAGATCCTAGACTTTTGTGATTTTTCAACTCCTTGAATTTTTATTTATTCAAAAATTCATAATGACTTCACATAAAGTTGGAACCGTTAAAATTCCACAATTTGATAAAGAGAATTATATCATGTGGAAGAAGAAGATGCTATTATTTTTACAAGTTGCAAATCCCAAATATTCAAACTTGTTAAAGAAGGGTATAAAAACTCCGATGGTTATTGAACCGGAGGTAATAATAGATGGTGTGGTGACTACTGAAGCTAGAACCTATCCAAAAGAGCCTGAAGATTTTACTCCTGCTGAGAAGGAAGAAGCCTCCTTGGATGCCAGCCTTCAATTAATATTAATTGATTCCCTTGATCCCTTGATGAACAGACATGTGATGAACTGTAAAAATTCAAACACATGTGGGAAACTATTGAGGTGATTAATGAAGGCACAGAGGAAGTTAGGGAGAACAAGTTGGAAATCCTAACCTCTGAATATGAACATTTCAAATCAAATCCAGGAGAAGGAATTACTGAAGTGTTTGAGAGGTACAATGCGTTGATCAACAACCTGAACATCAATGGAAAGTATTATTCAATCAGGGAGGTCAACAAAAAGTTCCTTTTAACACTGCCAGCTCATCTTGAACATAGAATCACTGCCATTAGAGAAGCTAGAGATCTGAGTGAGATTTCTTTGGACAGGCTCTATGGAGTGTTAAAAACCTATGAGTTGGAGCAGATTCAACAGAAGGAAGTCTACGGGAAGGATAGAATGGTCAGCACATCTACTGCACTTGTAGCTGAAGGTCAACAACAACAACAATCTCAACAGTTAGAAAGAATGGTACAGTTTTCCAAGGGTGAGGAAAATGAGTTAGTAGCAGAATATGATCCTCCTACTACAAATCAATCAAGTGATGATTTTTATTCCTTGGAAGAGCTGGAGCAATTGGAAGATGATCAATGGCCCAAATTGTCAAGAGATTCTCCCATGTCAGATTCAGAGGAATCCCAAGCTTAAGTACAAGTCCAACTACAACAAATTCCAGAAAGGTGGATCTTCATCCTCTAACACCAGCAGTGGGGTACAAAACAGGGATGGTTGATCGAGCACCATTAGATGCTATAACTGCAATGAGTTGGGACACTTTGCCACAGAATGTAGGAAGCCAAAGCAAGTAAGAAAGAACTCTGAAAGGGCTTATCTGGCAAAGGGAAGAAGCTGGGATGATACTGACAGTGAAGATGAAGATGAAGGAAATCTTGCTCTTATGGCTGATGGAAAAGCTTCATCGTCAAGAATAGAGGTAAAACTTTCTGATGCTGAAATGGTTTATCATCTAAGAGGTAACTTAGATTGTGCACGTCGTGATAATGAACTGTTAAGTTTACAGATCACAGACCTTGAGAAAGAGGTCAATGAATTAAGACTTGTGCACATTAATCAAGACAAATTAAAAGAACAGGTATCTTTTCTAGAGAATAGAGTTGACTGTTATAGAAAACTCGAAACTATTCTCAAAGACAAGATCACCGGTCTTGAGACTAAGGTTAGAGCCTACTTCAATTCTTGTTCGAAGGCTAAAGAGTTCTACAGTAAGCAAGCTGTTAATCAAACATCTGGAATAGGTTATGATTACAATGCTGCTATTGGAGAATTAGGCATAAACTCCCCTCCTCATGTCTGTGCTAAAGGGAGGGAAGTACCACATGTGCTTAAGGGTGTTGATGAACCCCTCTATAAAGCATCAATTGCTGAACCATTTGATGCGACCTCTTCTGTTATTCAAGAAGAAATACGTGCTGAGGATCATGCTTATGAGAAGATTGTTTCCAAGTCAAGTGAGTCGAAAGTTCCAGTCAAAGTTGTGAAAGCAACTGAGACTAACTCAGACACACATGAGTTGGATAACAATAATGCCATGTCTACCATGCATAAATACCTGCTGTTATCACTCCATAACGCAATGTGGTGTTGCTAATTGTATTCTTGTGCTTTTAATATGATTGTATGCTTATTTTAATGGTAAGCTGTGTCTAATGATACGACTACTCCTCGTCAGCATGTGAATAATAAGAAGAATGATAGGTCTAAGACTTGCTAGTCCTTCTAAGGCTAGAAAGGAGACATTTGTGCCTAAGCTTAAACAGAAATTTGTTAAGGCTGTTTACAAGGTCAAATGTTCAGTCATTGAGAAAGTTGAGACCATTAAAATTAAAATGTTGTTTTGCCTGACAAAGGACAATTCTACAAGTATGTCGGGGCCCAACCAAGTTTGGGTTCCGAAGAAGGTCTAATCCATTTGAAGTGCAGGGCAGTATACAGTGTAACCGGTAGTGTGGATTCTTGACAAGTGGATCATCAGACATATGACCGGAGATAGAGCCCTGCTATCAAATGTGATTGAGAAAGCTGGCCCCCTGGTTACCTTGGAGATAACAGCAAGGTTTATCTAAGGGATATGGCTGTTTGCAAGCTGGATATGATTTATCAGTGAAATTTTGTATATTGTTGCTAGGTTATTATCAGGAAAAAAAAAAAGCAGTATCTAACATATAGCACAAGTGACGAGACTTGAGAATATAGACATATCAGGCACCTGATGCACATTACACTTGGAATGGGACTCTAGTAAGATGTGTACAAGTGTACTCCTGATTGGTGAGTTAAAAAGAGGAAGTCAGTGCACCACAATTCATGGACTTTGCAGCTGCAGATCTATTGGACTATGCAAATCTCTTCTTCACAATCTCACTTCAGGTTGGTATGAACTAGTATACTGCTCAAGCAATCGTCAAGGACATGGTATGGCACTCTAACAGAAGTTATAATTTTATATGAATAAGTAGAGTCGTCATATTAGTAACTATCTTATCACTAGGCACAATCATATTGTTTTATATGTGCAGTGGTATATTGATTATGCAACATAACAATTAGTATCTAAAGTACTTGACAAGTATCGGTCAATGATATCTTGTTAACATTATGTTGCAGATATTTGTAAGCTTTTGACATGAATGAGAATTACTTAGACCTTACCCTAAGTGATCAATGTTTTATCAAAAACTCATTCATATTGAAAAACAAAATCAAACTTCTTTCTACATTAGTGATTTCTTATTTCATGTAAATCTTTTGAAATCACTATTGTAAATCATTTTTCTCTCTATTACCATATATTCTGTGTTACAGGTTCAGTCTCCAATGGCTTTCTTTCATTGACAGTCATGAGGTTGAAAACCCACAACATCTATCCCAGACTGTAAAGACAAACACAAAACAGAACCAACCAACACTCTCTTACCACTAAATGTAGTATGAATGAGCGTGAGGGAGATAGTGCCTTAGTGCACCACATAAGGAAGGTTCTGTAGTGAACCCAGTAGCTCTGTCTCCTACATAGATGAGTAGTATTTAAACGAGACAACTGCTAGCCCCCATACATCTTCTCAAAAAGATGTAATGGCTGACAAAGGCACAAAAACAGTTACTAGATTCATTCTCTCAACAGGGTGCGTCTATTGAATTTTGCCTGTCGGCCAAGGTATCCGATGTAGTGTCACCACTTCAAACATAATCAATTCTTGATGCACAAGGAGAGGTTACACACACAAAGGATGAGTTGACGGAAACAAGAGTTTCGACGATTTTAAGGTCAGATTCGATTGTTCAAGGTTCGTTAGTGGACCAATTGCCTTTACAGGTGTTAGGAGAGGATACTGATCCAAAGCCATATGTCAGTGGTCAGTGGTCTACCTCCCCAGGCTTAAATCCCTGGATGCATCTGCGGATAGTGGATCTGACATAGGTGCAGATACGGCAACTTGTTGACAATGATTCAGATATTACCTGATGAGTCACAAGGAAATGTCTTCACAGACATTAGAAGGGAACTTTGATCTTTATGCTAAATTCGTTGGATCATTGTTTACCTTCCCAGAATTCAAATCTGGAACCCTAAAAGGGAAACTAGCAACTTGTAAATTATGACTCAGATTCATCTGACGAGTTTAACAAGGATGGGGATTTGTGAACTCCCATTGCACCACCTGTGACCTCCTTAAGGATGGTTAAGGTGATTTTCCTTGCAGGTACAGCTGGATTATGGAGCTATGAGAGAAGAGTGATACACTTGTGAGAATGAGTGTAAACACGAGTGGAGAGAAGAGTGAAACACATGTGAGGTACACTAAACAGAATCACACACTCACAGTGAGGAAGAAAGAGAAACTTCTTGTTATTTCTTTTCCAACCAAGTGAAATATGAGAACTCCTTCAGACGACGGCATACATTCCTTCTTTAAGGGGGAGATAAAAGCTTAAGTAATAGTTTGGAGGATTCCTCAACTAAGGGGGAGAAATAGTAGGGAGGAAGAAAAAGATCCTAAAAATGTACACTACACCACACCACTGTTGTTGTAACTACGGATCCTATTGTACAGGAGAGGTGGTAAACACAAGGTGATTTTCTAGTAAGGGAAGAAGCTGTTTTCAAAAGGGGAGTACCATTGGTTTTTATCTGCGGATCCCTATTGTACGGGAGAGGTGGTAAACGAAGGTGATCTTCTTTAATCAGTTGATTCTCATAGGGGGAGAAGCAAGAGAGATATGGGCTTCTCAACAGGAAATGTGGTTGTACAAATGAAGATGGAACTACTTGAAGATATGTTCAGTCTAGAGGAACATCTACTTGGAATCTGGAAAAATGTTAAATCTAGTCCAGAACTTTTCTACTATTTACTTTGCATTGCTTTTTATATCTTTTTCTTTTTGTTAGTTGAGTTATCCTCTAGGTATTTGTGTGTTATTGTCTAACAAACAAATAGGGGGAGATTGTAAGTCATATGTCATAGCCTATTTGTATATTCCGAGGATTCAACTCAACTCAAATAAGAATGTAATAAGTAAATAGTGGATCTACCGTCAAAGAGATCTCGCAAAGTAATATCTGTCAAAGGATTCAGAAACAAGGTTCATCTACAGACTTGAGGAGTTAATTCACTGGAAGAAGTTCAAGAAGTTGATCATGCCTCAGTGATATAAATCAAGATCGTGGATTTAATCAAGTGACAGAGATCTCGTCAGAGTATCATTACATTACAAGGATTTAATCTGAAGAAAATCAAAGTGTCAAAGTCAAGACATGAAGAAACGTCACGGCAAGTTTAGTCACTCATGAACCAGACAGTACATCGAGTGTCAACATTGAAGTGGTGGAATTGATTCATAATTTCAGTGATTTTCAGAAGATATTCAGAAGATTGGTTGCTGCTTAAGAGTAGTATTAATTCTCTATTAATTAATTAAGTCATATAATTTAATTAAGAAAATAAATTATATCTGTAAAGATTAATTTATTGATTAATTGAATTAATTGATTAATTAATTCTGAATTAATATTAAGGATTTTCAGAATTTTAATTGGATTAAAATCTGCATTAAATCAGCAAGACAATTGAAAATGAACTAGCATGACAATCAGGATTGTCATACCGATTGTCATGCTAGGCCATTTTCAATAGTCTCACCGAAAGTTACACTAGGAGGAGGATTGTCTTGCTAGTTCATTCTGAGTGTCTTGCTAGTTCAATCAGATTGTCTTGCTAGTTCAATCCATTGTCCTACCGAAAGTCTTGCCAGCTATAGGATTGTCATGCCAGTTCAATTCTATTCAGCTGTTGATTAAAAAGAAGCAGAGAAAGCAGCAACTCAATATATCAGAAAATAGAAGGCCAAGAACAAACAAGAATAGAAAAGCAGCCGCCTCTGAAAACATTCAATTTTTTTATCTGCTTAATTCAAGATCAATTTCTAGATCCAAAGTTAAATCCAATCAACTAGAAATCATTCTCTTGTTCTTGTGTAACAATCTAGCGATCAAAATCCCTAGAACTTAATCTCAAATCGCGTTTTAGCATTTGATTCTAATTATTGCAAAAATAGAAAAAGTTCATGTCGAATTATTCCTAGATTGTGATAATTGATTTGAGATTAATACCTTATAATCGATCCAGTTGTTGTAACACCTTTCAAGTTTTAATAATACTTTTATTTAACTTGAATTTTGTTTCACATTTTTTATTCCGCATTATTCGATTATTGGTACTGTTGTATTCAACCCCCCCTTCTACAAACCATTGGGACCTAACAAATCTGAAGAATCTTCTCACACCATTTGTCATCTATTGAAAACTCCATCAGCAGTATGGCCTTAGATGCACTCTTCTCCCAGTGTATAGGATAATTAGAGTCTTGAGAGTGCATCTTTTGCTCTAACACTCCTTAGTTCTTCAATCTTCTTCAATACTAGTCTTCTTGCAGTGATATTAAACCCAAAGTTCTTCTTGAAAGATGAATAACTTTAATCAGTACAGCTTGGCTCTCTTGAAGAATCCTATGAAGTGGCCACTGAATCTCCTTTCCTCCTTTGTACTTGAACACTAACCTTTCAGGTAGGTTTCTATATGCATCAATTCCGTCTCACCTCATCTAGTTCATCCAGATAGAGGTTTAGATCAGAAAATTCTTTGATGTCACACAAGTACATGTAGTCTCCCTTATTGACTTGGGCTGAGTTTTAACTACAGACTTGGATTTGAGAGGTGACAACTTCACTTTCTGACTGCTCTTGACTTTGTCCTTTTTGGCTTGCTAAGGATTGGTAGATTGAAGTCTGGAATTGGTATGTTATCCCAATCTATTGGCTCATCCTTGGGCACAATAGGTTTCACCATGAATATTCCTGTAGGGATCCACCACCTTTATGTCTTCAAATACCACAAAAGGCTTTGTTGCTTGAGTTGTAATTGGTGTGGATATCTTAGGAAATTGATCTTCCAATTCCTTGTCAACAATATCCAGTTTTCTTTTAGTTCTTTTAGCCAATTCTTTCTTTCTTGGAGATTTCTTTTTGTTCTTCACTTGCTTCCCTTGATTCAGTAGCTTCAGATGGTTGAGAGAGAATTTGTTGTGATGTGTTTACAGCATGTAGCTTGGCCAAGATAGCAATCTGATTTCTCTTTTGTTTAGCCTTTTTAGCATCTAGAGCAGCCTGCTTCTTTTCCTGCTTCAATCTAGATTTTTCTTCTCTATTTGCTTGAGCAAATTGAGGGTGGCCAGCCACCACACAAATTTCTTTCCCATTTCTGACAATTTTAGCAATCCTTCTTTTAGAAATTGAATCAGCTGGATCTGTATAGAAGACAATTGATCTTGACAGAAGCTTCTTTTCATCAGGCTTGGGTGTCTCATACACAAGTCCAAGGGGTTCTTCAAAGATGATTTTGAGTAGTTTGCCCTTGGTTTAAGAATCATTTCAGCCTTTGGAGACTTGATGCAGGAGGATTATCCTCTTTTCAGATAATTCATGCTCATCTCATGCACACTAATTTGCTTGACTTGAGAGTGATGGATGGCTGAATTAACTGGCTCCTTGACAAGTTCAAACTTTTTTCTGTATCTCCTTATCAATTTTCTTCCAGTTGACCAAACTCAACTTTTCCTTCTCAGCAACTTTCAAGTTAGCTGTTGCTGCTTGAATCAGATCTATACCATCTACAACTGGTGGCTTTGAGACAGTAATTGAAGGCACAATTACTTTTACTGATTTGTATCTGAAATTTCTCCCCCTCACTTGGTCCTTTCTCCCCCTTTTTGTTATCATCAAGTTGAGGAGTCAAGCCTTGTGCTTTAGCCAGTTGCATTAGAAGACTGGTCTGAGACTGTTGATTTTGAAGAATGGTGACCACAGAGTTTTCAATAACTTGAACTCTGTCCTCCAATTTGGCCAGCTTCTTTTCAGCATCTGATTCTCTTCTCAGTCTCAGGAGCAGATCCTGCATGGTACCATAGGGCATTATTAAATCCAGCTTATCAGAATTGTAGGTCTTCAAGTCAGCTATATCCTTTTTGAGTTCATCCACACTCAGATTCTGTCTTAATTGCTGTAGCTCCATGAGATGTAGAGAATCTAGGTGGGCTTGAAGAATAGCCTTGGTACCAGCATTGAGGTGTTCTGAATGGCCTTTTGGATAGACATGATTTGTTTGACTAAGGATACATTGAATTGTCCTGGTGTAGACTCCTTTGTCAAAGCCCATTCAGGTAGATCTGGAATAGAACTTGGGCCTTCATCTCCCCCTAAGTTCATGCTTCCATCAAATGAAACAGAGTCATCATCATTAGAATTTACTCCAAATTCTTCAGATGGCTCACCTGCTGTAGAAGGCATTAAATTAACAACAACTTTATCCCTTTGTAGAGATTCTGAAGTATGTATTAGATTTAAAGTCTTCTCTGCTTCCTCATTGCCCTGAGCAGCCAACAGTTGATAGGCTGACACAGGATGCGTAAAAGTGTCAGCATCCAAGGAAATGTTATCAATTACAGCTTTGTAATGTTGCTGAAATTGTCTTTCCTTTTCTGCATCATCCACAATCATGACTCATGAGCAATGGCTGGATCCACCCTTATATCCTCTGTACCTGCTTTTCTCTCATGTTCTCTCTTTTGTTGCATCAGGGTCTCACCCTTGCTTCCTACCCTCACACCCTCACCATCACCTACTAAGGTGGGACTCCTCTCACTCCCTTTTGCCAATCCTGAAGAAATGGATTGCAGATTTTCACTCATTTCCTCTCCTTTTTCCTGGGAGCAACCCAGCCTCTCACTCAAGACACTCTGCTCTCTCAATCCTAAGAGTGACTGTACAACCACTAAATTTTCTGCACTTGAAATAATTGAAGTTTGAAGTTGTGCAGAGATACTCGACGGATGAGTGATATCCATCGAGTGAGTGGTTTTGCTGTCCGACGGATAACTGCTAGGCTTATCCGTCGGGATACAATCACTACTCGATGGATGAGCAATATCCGTCGAGAGAGTAGAAATGAATGAGGTGGGAAGAGAAACTATTGTTGACTCTGTGCTGATTGAAGAAATTTTAGGCACAAATGACACAACAGTTTCTGAAAGAACTGGCAAGTGAGCCAACAAATCATCTAAAAGATGATGCTCACTTGCACTGGATTTTGGCTTCCCCAACAGAGTTAAAGAAGGGGAATCAGGAATTTATGTGTTTATCATATCCACATCCAGAGAATTTGTTGGTGAGTATGGTGTTTGAGGTGCTCTTATAACTAGAGATTTTGGCTGTGACTCCATATTTATTGGAGCCACATCAAACTGAACTTGAGAAGGTGCAATGACTGTGTCTTTAGCACCAGTTTGCACTATGTGTGTATCCTGTGCATCCCAAGAGGTTTTAGATTTCTTCTTTCTTGTATAAGTTTGGGGTGAGCTTGTGTCCCTAAGCATCTTGGCCTGTGCTCTTGGTTGAGAGCTTTGTTCAATAACTATATCCTTTTGGGAGGATGCATCTAGAAGTGAGCTTTTATCCTTTTTTAAGCACTGCAGTTTGTTGGGAAACTGCAGTGTGGCTAGGCTGGGATTCACTCAACTCTCCAACCTTATTTTTGGGGTTTCTTTGATGTTCACCCATTCCCTCACCTGACTTTCCCTCCTTCACACTCCCCTCCTTGGCTTTTGTGGATTTTTCAACTGGTATCTTTTGAGAGATACCAGAGGGGGTTTTCTTTGATTTGGATTTGGAAATAGTAGTAGGTTTGACAGCTTTGGTAGGCAACTGTTTGGTTATTGGCACAGTTGCCATAGCTACTCCTGAACTCAAAGAAATTATGGAGGTTGGAATAGTTGTAGGGATGGATGAACTTACCTCACTTACCTGAGGTGCCTGCATTACAGGAAAGTAGAACATTGGCACATCCTTGTGATGATTGGCCCTGTTCAAATCTACAATGAGCCTTCTCTCTTGAACCCAACAATCCAGTTTGTTGTTAGGGTTCTCAAGCACAATCTCTTCACAGAGGTTGTTAGCCAATAACATAAGAAATCTAGCATAATATACATTCTTACCTCTTTTAGCTAACTCACCTAATTTAAAACCTAACTCAAACAAGACAAGGTCACTGAAATTATAAAATTTATCTGTAACTAGCATATATAGCATGTTAAGCATGGAAATATTCACTGAATCAAAATTACTGATCTTTCCTGAGAAAATCTTTGTAACTACATCACACAAGAAACTCCACTCCTTCCTAAGACCCATTCTCCTAATATCACTCAGTTTAGAAGTATGAAGTGCATAGTGCATGGAATTAAGCATATTGATAATATCAGTGTCATTGGGTGGTGAAGTCACATTGTTATCAGGAATTTTGAAACATGCTTTTATCACATCACTATTGATACATAATTCTTTACCTTTGATGGTTAGAGTGATGGTCTTCTCAGTAGAGTTGTAGGTAGCAGTGGTCCACATCTCTTCAACAACTTCACAGAAGATTGTGGGTGATTCCAGCATGGCATAATTGAGCTTGCAATTCTTCACAAAGTCCATCATCTTGTGATAGTCATCCGATTGCTGAATACCCTTGTTAACTAATGCAATGAAATTGTTCTTCTCATAAATGAACCCAGTTTGAGAAATAATCTTTACAACAGGTGCCACTGTTTAGAGAATAAAAGCTTGAAGAGAAGGAGAGTAAGTGCTTGAAAGAGAATGAAATTAGAGCAGTTGAATTTGAGAATGATAAAAGAAAACAATTGCAATGAAATAAGCTTTTATACTATCTCAAAAATAACTGATAAAAATAATAAAGTAAAATAAATTAACCAATAGAAATGGCCTAAAATAGCCGTTTAAAAATAAACTGTAAAAATTCCACCCATTATCCGTCGTGTAATGCTTACAAACTGTAAGTACACTCGATGGATAATGTACAGGGAATTAACGGCTGAGATTAAGACAACTCGACGGATGAGGATAAACTGTTATCCGTCGAGACATAAAATATTCCAGAAAAGTAATTGATTTTTATTAGCAAACTGTATGTCGACGGATGACCAAACTCGATGGATAAGGGTCATCCGTCGAGATGTAAATTTTGACTTAGCCAAAATTTCATCCAAGACTGAAAAATCAATTAAATTTCTGGCTGCATATCAACTTGCAAAATAACTCAGATAGATTTAAGAGTAATTAAGCATACCTAACTCACTTACCAACCTTGAAAAGGTGGATTCATCCAGTGGCTTGGTAAAGATATCTGCAAGTTGCTTCTCACTTGGAACAAAATGTAGCTCCTCAGTACCATTCATTACATGTTCCCTTATAAATGGTACTTGATATCTATGTGCTTTGTCCTTGAATGTTGCACTGGATTTTCAGTGATGGTAATTGAACTTGTATTATCACAGAAAATTGGAATCCTCTCAACTTGCAAACCATAGTCCAGCAATTGATTTCTCATCCATAAAATCTGTGCACAGCAACTTCCAACAGCAATATATTCAGCTTCAGTTGTAGAAGTAGAAACTGAATTTTGCTTTTTACTGAACCAGGACACAAGCTTGTTTCCTAGAAATTGACAGGTTCCTGTTGTACTCTTTCTATCAATTCTACAACCTGTATAATCTGCATCTGAATAACCAGTTAGATCAAAACCAGAATCTCTAGGGTACCAAATGCCAAGGTTTGGTGTTCCCTTGAGATATATGAAAATTCTCTTAATAGCTATTAAGTGAGATTCTCTAGGATCAGCCTGAAATCTAGCACTTAAAGAAGTAGCAAACATTATATCTGGCCTACTAGCTGTTAAGTACAGAAGTGAGCTAACCATGCCTCTATAACTTGAAATATCCACAGACTTTTCAGTAGTGTTTAATTCAAGCTTAGTTGCAGTGGCCATGGGAGTTTTTGTAGATGTTCAATCCATTAGATCAAACTTCTTTAAACGATCAAAAATATATTTAGTTTGACTAATGAATATTCCATCACTAACTTGCTTAACTTGTAAACCAAGAAAGTAAGTTAGTTCTCCCATCATGCTCATTTCATACTTACTTTGCATCAATTTGGCAAACTTTTTGCAAAGTTTCTCATCTGTAGAGCCAAAAATAACATCATCTACATAAATTTGAACAAGTATACTAGAGCCATTAACATTCTTGAAAAATAAAGTTTTATCTACAGTACCTCTTGTGAAGTGATTTTCCAAAAGGAACTTTGATAAAGTGTCATACCAGGCTCTAGGTGCTTGCTTCAGTCCATAAAGTGCTTTCAAAAGATAATATACATGTTCTGGAAAATTTGGATCTTTAAAAACAGGAGGTTGACTGACATATACTTCTTCCTCCAAATCTCCATTCAGAAAGACACTTTTGACATCCATTTGATAGACCTTGAAATTGGCATGGGCTGCATAGGCTAAGAAGATTCTGATGGCTTCAAGTCTTGCAACAGGAGCAAATGTTTCATCAAAATCGACAGAATTTAAACAACAAGTTCTATTTAAGCAAGTATATAGCATGGTAATGAGATGACAATATTATAGAGATAATCAAGGTGCGAATTTAACATTAGTTCGAATGAAAAGTGCGAATAAAGTACGAACAGGAAATAAAGTGCAAATAAAGTCTTTCTGAAACAATCCGGGTACAAGGTACAAATGGAAATGAAAGTACTAATCAACAATGATGCTGGAAACAAGTGGACTATATGATAGTCTAAGAGGATGATGGTGGGGGAACAGGGGCACAGAGACGGCTAATCACTCGGCGGAGCTCGTTGGCAATGGCGGTAAGAGTGATCTGACTCTCTCTCTCACAGTGTGGAATCATTAATGATAATCGGTCCTCAGCCATCTGGATGATCTCCTAAAGCCTAGGTATCAGTCGGGGTCGGTCGGCCTCGTCGTTCGAGTTCTCGCGATACAGCTGGTCCACCCTACGTCGAAGATTCACGTTCTCGCCCTCCAGTCGATCAACCATCAATACCATCTGCGCGTAAAGAGGGAATGGCATAGTAGAAGGGAATCCGAGAGTCACTGAGAATGATACTTGTCAAACAGTTATATATATACGTGGTTATAAATAAAAGGGTTAGAAAACCTATAGATTCTAACGTCCCAAAACCCAAATGATCTAAGTTCATCCGATTCTCTAAATTCCTATCTTATCTTCATTTATCCTATGTTGTTCAGTGACTCAAACCTGTGGCTCTGATACCAACCTGTGACGAACCCACACTACTAACTAGCAGAAATATGCATAATAATAATTAAACATTAAAGTACTACAAAAGATAGAATATTAAGGCTACAACCCTTATCCACAATCCCCGAATACACAGGAATGAGTTTGAAAAACATCTAACATATTCATTATTACAAATCAAAAATATCTTAAGTCAAATTACTACTAAATTTTAAACCCAAAGTTTACAACCCTTAGGGAACTACTAGTTCCCTACCTGCTCCAATATCTGATGGTAGGCATACCTCGAGTCCCCAGAAGTCTTACGCGCGGTTTGCTTGAAACGAACCATATTCGGGTTTTATTGAAGGGATAACATCAATAACAATATCAGAAAAATGCTCATCAAGTGAATAACAGTATATAACAATGCATCATAACCGTGATAAAACGATAACAGAAGATAAATCAGCAATATGAAATCTCAAATAGAAGATCAAGTTATAATGAGTGAATGAAATTGGAAATCACACAACGCTATGACCAATGAGGGGTGATCATCCCACATCAAAGCTCCGAACCACATAACAAGTGATTCACAACCATTGAGGATCCTCGGCACACATTGGCCATATAAAAGCCATCAGGCACCCTGCTACTGAGGTTTTAACGGTGACTGGTGCCTCAGTATTATCAAAACATACCATCCAATTCCTTTTAATTTAAAAAGGGTTCTTGATCAAGGACAAGATAACAAGGGTTGGTATTGTCAAAGTTCAAATGAAGGAAACGATACTAGTGTTTGGGTTTCCAAAGGAAATGATTCTAGGTTTTGAGGGTATCAGGATTCACATGATTTATTAAGGAACTATTGTAGGGTATTCACATGGATATTAGGTAATATGTGAGGAAAAGGAATCAATTCAAGTATGAAAGAGATTAACTAGATTCAAAATTTAATCATTGGGTGATGTCAGGGACTAATTAATCTTATTGAAACCGTAGTCATGCATTCACGGGGTTTTTAACCACAAGCAACAAAATTATAGAGGTATGTTGAGAGTTCACTTTCCTGGACTATGATTACTGAGTACTTGAATTGAATCGTCCATGGGCTCCTTTCCTGGCCTTCTACTTGAACCTATGATAAATAGTATCCTCATTACAATTCTTGCTACTACCCTTTCACGTATACTATGAATATGCATATACACATATACACACACATATATATACACTTAAATTCTACTAATTACAAATAATATATGAACAATATAAATCACATAACACATAGCAAGAAATGACATGGCAATTTATTACTTAGTTAATAGTACACATTTTGATTCTATTTACGGCCTTAGTCACTTATGCATTTAATCTCATACATACAATTATCATGACCAATACTCCTAATCCTCCTTACAAGACCTTAACTTAACCTAAATTCAGTGAGGCACACTTATGCCTCACTATAAATGACTCACAAATGCAATGCACACTATTTGACTTATCAAATGCACACCTTGGCACCAATGGTGTACCTTGGCAAAAATATGAAGTTCTACCTTAGGCCTTTGCTATATTTTGACTCCTATGACTTCTTATGACTTTAAGCTAACTTTAGCAATTGGTTTGACATCAAAGCCTCACTTAAAATACACACAAATGCAACGCACCTCTCTAAAGCTTCTAAAGGAAACTCTAATGGTGACTCTCGGGTATTTTGGTGGAAATAAGGTATATCCACCTTGGGTCTTCACTACAAACAAACTTTTAAAGGTCATTAAGACTCTAAATTGACTCTCAAAGTTGGAATGACTCAAAGGCCTTACTCAGGCCTCCCTAGGCCTTAAGTGGAAGTTGACATAAAACTGCCTTCCCTGATTTCCAAACTTCCCTAATTTTACCAACTTAAAACTCACCTATTTAGTTCAATTATAGGTTTTAATGACTTGTTAAGCTTTCTAAGACTTCTTACATCTATTTAGACCAAGGTCCCATGAAGGACTAACCTATGACATGCTGATAATCAACCAAAAGTCAAGTTTACCCAAATCTGCCCCATTTTGAGTTGTTCTCAGGTTTGTGTGTGTGGGCCTAACCAAATACAAGCTTTTATGCAATCTAAAACTACTGGACTCAAGTATGAACCAAGTCCAAACTCCCTTGAGCTCAGGCCTACCAAGTCCTTGCTAAAACTCACCTAAAATGACCTAAACTTCTAGTACAAAAATCTTCCCAACTAAGATCAATGCGACTCCTTCCACCTTAACTCCTTTCATTACACAAAAACCAAATAATAATCAACAACAGACCAAGGCAAGCCCTAACATACACTAATACCTACTGACTAACAACATTTAAGTCTCATTTGTAATTTTATTTAGCATGAAGATCTCTTATAAAAACAAGTAAGGTAACACATCACAAGACAAGCCATCACTTAGCATTTTAAGCAAGAATTCGAAGTATGCATGCATGGTAACTTCATGATAGCTACTGACCTTAAGCTCATTTCATTATATATAACTTAAACTAGCATTTCATAACCAAAAACCACAACATGCATCTCATACAAGTCAAACACCCAAACATAAAATCAACAAGTATAGTTTTTACTTAGAAAATCACTTGTAAATCAACATGCAAGTACTATATCCAACATGCAAGTGCTAAAATCAACATGCAAGTACCAAACTTAAGGTATCTTGATGAAAAAATAGCATGCAAGGGTTTAATCTTAACAAAACAACATTTATAAGGAGTAAGACTTTAAAAATCAATATGCATGGTCATTTTTCATAAAAACTTCCCAAAATCGACACTTTACATCCGGCTCCTAAGAAATCATTGCCAAATGTTTATGAAAAATGAGTATGACTTGGTAAAATAGAAGTGTAACACCTCCCCAAGATCATATCTTGTTCATTCTATAAGCCACCAAGGTTGCAACCTTAAGTTCATAAGAACCAAGGTCTCAACCTCGGCTTCTTCAACATGCAAGCATAAAACTCACCTCAAAATGATGCTACTCCACTAAATGATAAAGTTCTTGGCTTGACTAACTTGAAAAGTGAAAGAAGATGAAGAAAAATGAAGAAAATGGCAAGAATGAGGGTGGGGATGGGCTTCGGCCAAGAGGGAGTAAAGAGAGGAGATGAGAGGGTGTTTGAGTGGGTGTGTTGATGAAAATAAGGGCACTCACTTGGTTTTTGTCTCTTTAATTTGACTATAAAGGTAATGGAATGAGGAATGTACAATAATGTCCTTTTTACTAATAGTGACAAAAATGCATGCAAGGTTAAAGAGGTAATTTTGCATGTTAGTGGGTTTGGAATGGAAAATACTAGCCTTGGACTCTCTTATAAGCTTAGATGCATGCAAGGGTATACTAGTAATTCAATAATTAATAAAATTATGATTAAAAAGAATGAATTTTAGTAAATAAAATATAGCTTCATAAATCACAAAATTAATACCATAAATACTATGCAATTTTAGAAGTTTTATAAAGCCGTTTTCAAAAATTTCGAACAAGAATATATTTTGAAATATATATATATATATATATATATATGCTTAAGCAATAATTTGAATCTCAAGGATCAGAACTTGTAAAAAGTGTTTACGAAAATATAGTAAATAACAATATGAAATAGTGATAACAGACTGAATTATAAACTTTATATTAACTTTGTTCAAAACTCCAATCATAATATTAATATTCATTTTGATGTCAATGTCAACTTAGATATCAATACAAATTTTGATACTAACATCCCATACTGAAGTGAACAAGCTAGGTATGATATCAATTCCGAAATTGTCCAATCTGTGCAATGTGGATATTCTACCAGGGCAAATGAACCAAAGATGATATGCATATCTATCAATTCTGAGTTTTTTCCAAACCAAAATACAATAAGGGACCTCTAGAAGTCTGAATCTGGTTGCATCCCAAATATGCCATGATTTCACTCTTTGAATAACAATATTGTTCCAGAGAATTTTATCCTCTTTACTGAGATCAAAAGTTGGAAAATTGAAATTATTAATCCAGTTCTGTAACCCCGGGTCAATATGGTGAATTTTGGAGTTGGGGACTGGCAATACCCATGAACCTGAGTTAATACCAATTTTTGATATCAACAAAAAATTAAATATCAATATCACTTTTTGATATAAACTACGCAACAACAATTTTTGATAAATATAATACATAGCTCATATTGCATCGCCGCCACGGCCTCTTACGCATTTATCCAATCTTAAAACTTTTTATTGAAAGGAGCCATAATAATTGACACCCTTACTAATTCTATTTCCCTACTCATTTATCTATTCTGAATTTAGAATATAGAACATTTGTATAATTTAGAATCTGAACATTTATACAAATGTTTTATTTATTATGAATTAAATAAGAATAAATCAATTAATAATCATATTAATTTATTATTCAATATCTTTATATAATTTTAAAAGCTCGAAATAATTTTAAAATATTAATTAGTTTATTTATATATAGTCCAATAAGGCTCCGATTTACATCAGTGTGATAATGATGTAATGGTCCTTAGACTTGAAATAGTTATATTTTTATACGAGAATTAATGTACTTTGATTACATTAAAATTTACCTTTCACTACGCCATAAGTGGGCTACTGCAATATTTTTTAAAAAGCGTTACAAACATTTCATTGCGGTAACTCAGAAATCTGAGGTCTATTGTAACACCATGAAATTGGTGTTATAATAGCCATTAACCTAGTGTTACATGAATGCGACAGTGTTACACGACATTTAACAATAGTATGTGGTGTTATAATAGGTATTATTGTAATTTTTAAAAATTAAAGTAAATATATTATCATAAATTTACATTGTAAATTCTATTCTGGATCAATCATTACTATAAAATATTATATTTAATATTATATATATTTTTAAAATTTTAATATTTAATTTAAAAAATAAATAATAAAATATATAAATAATAAAAAAACATTTTCTACTTATATAAATAAATAAACACTTAATTTTTGAATAAAAAATAAAATGAAATTATAGTTCCCAAGGTGAAAATGTTTGGGCGGTAGTTTTCCCCCAATTGAAAATTGACCGTCAAAAACACACAAACACAAACGGCTGCACATATCTCTTTCTCTCTCGACGCACACATATCTCTTTCTCTCTCGACCCACACATCTCTCTTTCGCTCTCTACGGGCACATCTCTCTTTCTCTCTCGACCCACTCTCTTCTTCGATTCAAACGTGGATTCAAGTATGGATTAGGTACTTGAATACACAAACACACACACTTTCTTTGGATTCAGTTACTAACATATCAATTTTCTCTTACAGGTTATTAGGGTTCTTCGATTTGGGGCTTCTTCGATTAAGTGGTAATACATCTTGCATTTTCATTTTTTACTCTTGCATTTAGTTGTATATCTTGTATAAACTGTTTTAGTAATAGTTTATATCTTCTATTTCACCGGACTGGAGTTTTTGAGGGGATTAAAGTGTTTCAGCAGATTGAAGTGTTTCAGGGGTTAAAGCTTTCATTAAGGTAAAAATATTTCACTAGGTTTATGCTTTTATATGTTTATATGTTTATGTGTTAATTTTTGTTTTTTTTTTTGCATTTGTTCGATTGGGTTTATTGTGTGAATGTAATTTTGTATCTGGCTTGCTTGCTTTCTTCTGTTGGAAATAATCTAAACTCTATATGGTTTATTTATTTATTTTGCATTGGTGTCTGGAAAACGTATTTGTCTGTGTTTTGAATAAGTCCAAGTTTATTTAGCTATTTTATAGGAGCAGTTGAGTAAGTGTAGGTGGTGGAGTACTGATAGGAGTTGTTCCTGTTTTATAGGAGTAGTAGTTCTTTTTTCATTATATGTATGCATCGAGTCTGTAGTAATAACTTAACTTTTATTATTATCAAAGTTCAGCAGCAAGTTTATCTCAGCAAATACTCGTGTGTATTGTTCAGATATCTCGGAATAGTGTGTACATAATATATGTGTTCATACTGTTAAACTTCATTTTCTATCAGAGCTCTCGAGCGTTGTATGCCAAAGTGTATGCCAAGACCAGTTATGACGGAGGGAGATAAAACAAAAGATGGGACGGTGGCGTTGAGCTATCCAATGTTGAGCAAGAGTAACTACACAACGTGGTCTCTTAAAATGAAGGTGAATATGCAAGCACACGACATCTGGAAGGCAGTGGAGCTTGCAGATCCAAAGGTTGCAGCTGAGGAAAAGAAAGATAGGTTGGCTTTGGAAGCCATCTATCAATCCATTCCGGAGGACATCTTATTGTCAGTGGCTGTTAAGAATACGACAAAAGAAACATGGGATGCCATCAAAACGATGTGCCTAGGTTCCGATCGCGTAAGACAGGCCAAGATGCAGACCTTAAAGTCAGAGTTTGAGGTGCTTAGCATGAAGGAGACAGAAACTATCGGTGAGTTCTGTATGATGTTAAACGACCTAGTAACCAACATACGAGCGTTGGGTGAAATTGTTGAAAAATGTTATGTGGTGAAGAAGCTGTTGAGGGCTGTACCTTCTAGGTTTCTGCAAATAAGCTCTGTAATGGAGCAATTTGGAAAGTTGAATGAGATGTCAATAGAAGAGGCCGTGGGATCATTAAAGGCGCATGAGGAAAAAACTCATGGCCAAATAGAGAAGCTTGGAAATCAATTACTCTTGACTGAGGATGAGTGGGCAAAGCGAAAAACAAATGGAGGGCAACTATTGTTAACCAAGAAGGAATGATTAAAGAGAACAAGTACATGAGGAACTGACAGTTCACAAAACCAGAAATTTCGAGGAGGGTCTCAGGGATTTCATGGTGTTAGAGAAATAAGTAAGGTAAAATGTTTTAATTGTCACAACTATGGACATTTTGCTGCAACTTGTCGTAAACCACGACGAGGTAGGGAGAAAATCAAGAGGTGAACTTATCATAAATCCATGATAATGAACCTGCTTTGCTTATGGTAAAATAAGAAAAAGTGGAAGAACGGACACTCTTGTTGAATGAGAAAGATGTTCGACCAAAGTTAAGCAAAGATTCTGAGATGCAAACTGAATCCAAGTTGTTGTATTTGGATAACGGAGCTAGTAACCATATGACGGGGTTACGATCGAAATTCAAGGAGTTGGATGAAAGTATCACAGGTCAAGTGAAATTTGGGGATGGTTCGTTGGTTCATATGAAAAGGAAAGGCTGCTCATGAAGGTTATAAGATCTGCAAATCGGCTTTACAAGATCATAATGGAATCAAGCAAAGGTAGTTGCATGCTGTCAAAATTGAAAGGTCCAGAGTGGTTATGGCACTTACGTCTTGGCCATGTGAATTTTCAGGCAATCAAACTAATGTCTAAAAATAACATGGCATATGGGATACCTAAATTGTTGAATCCAAAGGAGATGTGTACCGGCTGTTTGATGTCGAAGCAGGCAAGGGGATTGTTTTTGAGCAAGGAAAACTTTTCATGAAAAGAAACCATTGGAATTGATCCATGGAGATCTTTGTAGACCAATTACTCCAGCCACTTTGGGAGGTAACAAATATTTTCTACTTCTTGTTGATGATTTTAGTAGAATGATGTAGACCTATATGCTAAGAAGCAAAGACAAAGTCTTAAAAGCATTCAAAAATTTAGAGTGATGATTGAGAAAGAAAAGGAAAACAAGATCAAGGTGCTAAGAACCGATAGAGGAGGGGAGTTTTGCTCTAACCAATTCAAATAATTTTGTGAGGACATGGGCATTATATAATATTTTAATGCACCCTACACACCCCAACAAATGGGGTTGTAGAGCACAGAAATTGTACCGTTGTAGCTATGGCACGCAGTTTTTTGAAGGAGATGAGACTGCCTTTAACGTTGTGGGGGGAAGCTGTAACGCACACGATATATGTGCTACACAGATTACCTACAAGAGCTCTGACAGGGAAAACTCCTCGCGAAGCATGGACAGGAGAGAAGCCTGATGTGTCATACATTAGAGTTTTTGGGAGTGTCGCTCATATGAAAGTACAAAGTGGGCATACAACAAAATTAGAGGACCGAAGTAAAATGGTTATTTACCTTGGTAGAGAACCCGGGACTAAGGCTTCACGGTTGTATGATCCAATTAGTGGAAAAATACTAGTGAGTCGTGATGTTGTGTTCGAAGAAAATAGAGTTTGGCAGTAGGAAAATAAAGGAAAAGAAGGTGAACAACTGGGTGGAACCTTTTCGGTGGCTGTTGAAAATGTAACAGGGGTTACCAAAGAATACTGTGAAGGCTCAAACTTCTCTGGTAATGGAAGAGTAGGGAATGGTGCCAGCATCTCTAGTAACGAAACGGAGGGGAACGGTGAAAGTGGTGCAACAATGAGTAACAGTCCATCAAGTATCAGTCTATTAAGCTCAAATACTGATGAAATCAGTACATCATCAGGTGACAGCAATCAACCAAATAAATTTCATTTACTTGATGAGATTTATAATGAAACACAGGAAATTGAACTCGGAGATGATCTATTGTTGCTGGGAATTGAAGAACCTACAGATTACAAACAAGCAGCGAAAGATAAAGAATGGGAGTTGGAAATGAAGTACAAGATTTATGCTATTGAAAAAATAAGACGTGGGAGCTAGTGGAATTTCCACCAGGACAAAAGCCAATTGGTTTGAAGTGGGTGTATAAAATTAAGCGGAACACAAAGGGTGAAATCGTGAAGTACAAAGCGAGGGTGGTCGCAAAAGGGGTATGCTTATCGGCAGGGAGTAGATTTTGACGACGTTTTCGCACCATTAACTAGGCTGGAAATAGTAAGGCTTCTACTGGCTTTAGAATCAAAGAATGCTTGGGTAGTAGATCATTTAGATGTCAAGTCTGCTTTCCTCAATGGCGAATTGGAGGAGACGGTGTATGTGACACAAGCAGAAGGGTTCATTAAAGAAGGAAAAGAGCAGATGGTGTATAGACTGGTGAAAGCTCTGTACGGCTTAAGACAAGCACCGCTGTTTATACAAAACTCAGCAAGGTTCTCGAGAGAATGGGTTTTTTTAAATGCCCATATGAGCACGCTGTTTATACAAAACATGAAGGAGAGGAGGTGCTACTTATTGGTGTATATGTAGATGATATCATGGTCACGGGAACTAGCATCGAAAATGTAAACAAGTTTAAACATCAGATGGGTGAGATATTTGATATGAGTGATCTTGGAAGGCTGTCTCATTACTTGGGCATCGAAGTAATTCAAGATGAGGGATTCATGAAGCTAAAGCAAACATCATATGCTCAGATATTGCTCGAGAAATTTGGACTGAAGGACTGCAATTCTGCTAAATTTCCCATGGAACCAAAGGTGCAGATTGATAAAGATGAGAAGGGAAAGCCAATTAATTCTACGGAATTCAAAATCATGGTAGGAGGCTTGAGGTATCTGGTTCATACTCGCCCCGATATAGCTTTTTCTGTAGGTGTTGTAAGTTGCTTTATGGAGAGGCCGACTATTCTTTATCTCAATGCAGCTAAACGCATCCTAAGATATATCACAGGTACACTTGAGTATGGTCTAATTTATGCAAAGGGGACAGGTAACTACTTATTTTATGGATACTTAGACAGTGACATGGGTAACAATGTGGTGGATCGAAGGAGTACAGGTGGGATGGCTTTCTATTTAAATGAAAGTCTGATTATATGGGTATCCCAGAAGCAAAGATGTGTTGCTTTGTCCTCCTGTGAAGCCGAATTCATGGCTGCTACTGCAGCAGCATGCCAAGGAGTGTGGTTACGAAATCTATTAACACAAATAACTGACATGAAGCCTAGAGCCGTGATGATCTACATTGACAATCGATTAGCAATAGACTTAGCTAAAAATCCTGTGTTTCACGGACGTAGTAAACACATTGATATACAATATCATTTTATTCGGGAATGCGTAGAGCGTGGTGAAATTATTGTGAAGCATATTCGAAGTGAGGAGCAATGAGCAGATGTGCTAACTAAGCCTATGACAACGATTAAGTTCAAAAGGATGCTTGAATTACTTGGAATCAGAAACTTGTAGAAAGGAGTTTAGATTACGGGGAGATTTGTTGGAAATAATCTAAACTCTATATGGTTTATTTGTTTATTTGCATTGGTGTCTGGAAAACTGTATTTTTCTGTGTTTTGAATAAGTCTTAGTTTATTTAGCTATTTTGTAGGAGCAGTTGAGTAAGTGTAGGTGGTGGAGTACTGATAGGAGTTGTTCCTGTTTTATAGAAGTAGTAGTTCTTTTTTCATTATATGTATGCATCGAGTCTGTAGTAATAACTTAACTTTTATTATTATCAAAGTTCAACAACAAGTTTATCTATGCAAATACTCATGTGTATTGTTCAGATATCTGGGAATAGTGTGTGCATAGTGTGTGTGTTTATACTGTTAAACTACATCTTCTTCCTATTTTTTCTAAATTATAGTTTACCTTATCCTAGTGCCTTACTATTACTTTTTCCACTATTTTGATAATTATTTTCTTCAATCTTTTTGATGTAATATTCAATCACCACGCTAATTATAGTGATCGCATAGATTAAATAGATTTTGGGGTATTAATTTCTTCTACTATTAGATGATTGCTCTAAAAGTTGAAACTTTTGGAGAAACACATTATTGTTTCTGTGATGAACTTCTATTAGGAGTGTCCTGTTGAAACTTGGAAATCATTTTCATCAGTAATGGTTTATCCCTGTTTCTCCGGTGAATTTCTGGTTGAGCTCACATTATTTTAATCTCACCCGGTGCTTTCCAGTACAGTATTAAAAATTGCTCAATATCATTTATGCTAGTTTTACATTTGTACAATTCTATTAGAAGTGATTTAACAATCCTTTTAAATAAGGGCACTTGTTCACGTAAAGAAAGTGGTAGAAGTTTAAATGTTATACAACTTAAGAAGAGGAAAATAAATATATTTTGTATAACTACTTTTTAATAAATTCATTTAATTAAAGATTTTATCAAAGCATTTAGATTAATAAATATATAATTAAAATGAATTATAAATAATTTAATCAAATTAGAATTTGAAATTAATAAAGCAAACAATTTCTAGAATTTAAAAACAATTCAGTTTAATTATTAAAAAATTAAACTATTAAATAAAATATTAGATTTAAAAATAAATTTCTTGAATTTTTAATAAATCAGAAATCAAAAACAATTTTTAGGAAAAAGTCTTTGGTTCTTGTGGATCAAAACGAGGTCGACTCTAGGTTCGAAAATCGGAACAACTCTGGGTCACGAAGAACATAAGACACTCTGGTAAAACTACAGATTTTGGCGAGTCTCCCATTGTGATGAAAATAACTCTGTTTGAATGATTTTTCAGTTGGGTTTTGTTCAAAATTAAAACAACTAATATTAATTTATAACATCACTAAACAATCAACCGATCGTAATTTCCGATCAAAAATTCGAACATCACGTTTGATTTTCGGCCAAACTCAACGCGACGAAAAAACTGAACCAACCTTGACGAATCATAGCTCAAATCTAAGCTTATAAATTACTCAATCCTACATAGCAATCAACATGAACATACTATAAAAAATGACACCAAAAAATCAAATAAAAAATCATGATATAGCCCTCGACTATGATCAACATAACCCGTAATTAAACAATGAAATTAAGCACATAATTGAACTGGAAATTACTAAATCAATCTAAATATAACATAAAAACAAATGAACAATTGATAAAAATGAATCCCTCAAATTTGAACAAGAAGCCTAAAATCGGGTTTATAAAGTTATTACCCTTCGGAAGAAATTGATGGGCTAAACAGGAAAGTATGATTAGGATTCGATTTGTGTACTCAAATACTGAAATTGGAGTTCTACATCACCTTCAAATTTGATTTTGAATCTCACTTAAGCTCAAGAACAATAGAAACTGATTTTAGGGGATTTCGTTATTTTTAAAACAATTTTTTTTCCTATTTTCTAAAAATATATATGAATCTTAATTAATTAAAAACTATTTATATTTACATAATAATAGTCCTAAAAATATTTGGGGTCTAACTATACCACTTAATAAAAATATTTAGCCCAAAATTAACTAAGGGGAATAATTAATTCTCAAATAATTATAGAAATTATGTCAAAGTTCCTAAAAAATTATGAATTTTCAAAATATGCAATAATATAAATTTGGAATTCCCATGATTTTATAAACATAAAACTACAAATTTTGTGGGATTTGACGTGTCGGTTCGGTTCCGGTCTGATAACTTTTAAGAACTCAAAATATTTTATGAATTTAAAATAAACTCTGATTTTTTTTATAAAATATGCTAATACACGCAAAATGATGCAGGTCCATGTTAACATAATTAATTTCTGATAGAAATTAAGCGCATTTTGACACGTAACAAATAACCGAAAAATAACAATATTTGAAAATGTTAACATGTATCTAAATAATTCAAATAGTGACTAATCTGGGCACACATTATACATACCATTTTTTAAATTATGAAAAACGGTTATTTTAGAATTTATATAATTCAATGACTCTTTGAGAAAAAAGAGAATTACATGAATTTTTTTTAGTAAGGTAAAAAGATAAAGATATATTCTCTGCTTTACATTTAAGTTTGTCTTGTAGAATAATTATCAACCAAATCTTTATATAAACAAAATAATTTTAAAATATTAACATGTATTTATTCTTCATAAATTTTATAATTTTTTCATGAAAAAGAAAACCATAAATGCATATTATCATTCCAATCAATTTCAGAATATTTCTTGCAATGCACTTCAATACATCAGAAATTTGCCAAAAGGAACATCGATTCCATAGCCGTTTGGAAGAAAACCCTAAAGAAAAGCCCTAAAAATTTTGGTAGCATGTGGTAAATGTTTCACCACTGTTTAATTTTGAAAATCTGTATTTTTCAAGCATATAAATCAAGTTGTTCAAGTCTATTATCTTAAGAATTTTTTATATGAAATAAATTGGATTATCAGTCTCATGAAAGTACATAGTTACTCGTAATAAATCAACCCATATATATAAAATGATATATGATAAGTAATATTTATAACCAGAATAACATATAGAAAATTTTGATTAATATTATAAATTAGTATAATACTGCACAATACTAGGACTCTTTTTCCTACCATGAATTCTAATTTAAAGATACACACTAACCATTAACAAACATAAGGAAGATGTCCACAACATATTCTACACATAATCAAAGTTTTTACTTAATAAATATATTTTAAAAATCATAATCTAGACAACTAGAGTCTATGTATAGTCTAGAACTTTATCAGAGTCTATATATGAGAGTAAACTCATCTGAGTAGAAAAAAATATTTAATGTAAACTAAAAAAGATCAGATAAAGTAGAAGGAAAGACATCTAGGGAGCTATGAATAGAAGTTGGAAATAGTCGGGTATTTCAAGTAATTTATAGAACTTATTGTTTAATAGAAAAAAGTTATAATAAATATTGTTAGTTAACACTCTCTGTTTTTCATTATATTATTTTCCAAACTTATTCTAAATTCTGATTTATTTAGTTTACATAGAGTAGCTATCGATGTTTGTTCCATCCTTCATAGAGTTTGTAATCCTAATTTATATTTGTGTTAATTACAATTCGAAGAATTAAGAAGAAAAACAAATATGAACATTAATTCTTATATTCATCCTTTCTTGTACAAGTAATTTACTAATTCTGCACAAATATCACAATAATATAATAGTCATGATAAAAATATTTATTTTACCTATTACTCGGCCACCTACCCTAACTCACCCACAAAAGTGATAATCTATAAAGATATTTTATTCAAAATAATAAATAATAAAGATGCTCTCGATATTAAATTTTGAAAATAAGATGGTTGTGTCCGAACTTGGAATGATGGAATAAATTATGGACTTAGGAGCTCCCATGGAAACTAATAAAATTTTAAGATAGTTGTCCGTTATTTGAGTGTGTGCGTGTATAGATATATCCGATACAATTGTCGATTATTTGTGTGTGCATATTCATACGAACACACCCACATACATATATATATATATATATTAAATTTTATTTTTTACTATTATTTGTGTATTTGTGCATCTTGATCCTGACTACTTAATTTTTTTACATGTTTGTATTTAGTGTTTAGATTGGTTGTAATGATTTACTAAGTGTACTTGATCACCTTGTTTTAACCTTGACCAATTCATTTTCGTTCAAAAGGCATGCGACAAAACAATAAAAATACTATATTTGTCATTAAAGCTCTTGCAAATCAGAAATATCCAATTGTCAAATTTGTTGAGGACACACAACGAGATTTGTACATTACACTATCTAACCTCCCGATATTTCCCAATAAATTTGTAGATGAATTTTCTTTGTATAAATTGAATTTTTCAAAAAAGTTTGAGTGTAAGTTGGCTCAAATTGGTAGATGAATTTTCTTTGTATAAATTGAATTTTTCAAAAAAGTTTGAGTGTAAGTTGGTTCAAATTGGATGAAGTGATATAGTGAAGATCAATGAACCTATATGTTACAGCCTTACAATGAGTTTTTAAGTTTATTAACGGTTAATAATGAAACCATTTTTTTATTACAGATCAGAAACGTCCAACATGATGTATAAAATATCTGCTTTAGCAAACATATTCAACTTTTGACCGGAAATTACGCGACTGTCTATATGGAAGGATTCTAGAGTTGTGATACTTTGAGGAAGTCAACAAGTACTATACAAATCAATATTTCAGTTGTTGGTTATTTTTGTGTATATTGTAGATTTTCATCTAGTAAACAGTACAAATCCCTAAATATTCGAATTTTATTAGAATTATATGTGTTCATACGTCTTGACCTTGACGGCCTATTTTTTGCGGTTTTTATATGACACAAGATAAAATATGAGTTGGTAAATTTTCATTGGCTTCTACTTATTAATTACAATGAACCCCGTGCATATACAAAAAAAAAACTCCGCAATAATTTGGGCATACATTACACAGACCCTATTTATGCCCTTGTTCGAATTATATGTTCAATTTTTTAGTAATGATTCAGTAATTGTTGAATTTATGAGAATTTGATTATTCGATATGGATTGGGGTGTAATACAGAGATGAGAAATACTGAAAAGGTGTATATATTTGCTTAAGACTACTCTATCATAGACACATGAAAAAGGTACACATCTACCTATGCCTATCCTATCGTAAACACAAGAAATAAAAAAGGATGATAAGACCAATAAAACCAAACATAAGAATTTTACTTGACAATCCAATACCATCACATCAGAGAAACATAAAACGTGTGAGAGAGTCTCTATCAAACAAAGTGAAACCAACATAAAAACCCCAACCAAAATAAATTTTTTAATGTTTAGGAACAAGGAACAAATTGAAAATCCCAATCGTGATTTAAACTATATGACATGGATTGGGTTAATATATGATGATTATGTAATTTTTAATTAGGTCATATAACAAGACATTGGTGCATTGATTTTATGATAATAGTTAAAATATGGAACAAAAGATCTATAGTTTGAGATGTTATATTATGGTAATTTTTTAGCTAACTAACTCTGGACAAGTTAACGACCAAAACACAACTGATGCACACAACAAATATACAATCGTAGCTTGTGTATGAAGATCATTACTAACATCACAATTGTAAGAATTAGGACGTGGAGAGGAATTAGGAGAACAATAATTAACAACTAGTAAGTGTATCAGATATTTTAATAAGTAAGACAAATGATAACAATTGAAGTCATGATGGAAGATGAGATGTTGCAGATACCAAACCGAATTCACTTTAATTTTTCTTGGATTTCTCTGGGGTTGTGTTCAATATCTTTGGTCGGTTCCTTTTCAGTCTGCGTTTCATTGGGACCTGACTACTGGTTTATCTTATGTAATCTGTTCCTTATTATTGAATTAAAAATTTTAGACACAAGAATTGCGTTGGCTGGTTTTTCGTATAAAGAGGATGATAATTTTGGGTATAAGTGTCTTCGTAAAGATTATCATTAAAAAGTGGCAATAATATAGTAAGTAGCTCGTCATACAATTGATGAATTGAAATATATTTTACCGTTTCCATTGAGTAAATTTCAAATTTATAATTTTGGTACAATATAGTAAGATAAGTCATTTGACGACTATACTGCACAATTGTATTTTTAAATGAACAAGATTCCTCTGTTCGCCACCAATTACCGTGGAAAGAATTGGATTTACTGCTTACCTGCACCAAAAATTACTAAGTGAACATACTAGTGAAGCATTGGACGATAGATTGGTCCAAGTGCCGGAAGGATACTGATGGGGAGATTTTAATCCAATCCAGAATTAGGTTTCTAGGTGTCTTGGATGAGAAGGATCTATGGATGCCTTTGGTATTTGTAATTGGTAGAGGAAGCCTTTGAACATTTTTAACCAAATAATGTAATGGAATGTACAAAGAGATCCATAGCCATCAAACGTATAATATGCGGGCAATTATTGTGCAAAACTAATATTTCGAATAATGTAGATTTTATGGAAATATAAGGCTCTAAGTAAATAAAATCATTGGCCAACGTACAATTTCAAATTGTATGATCAATCTATGTTAGCTAAGTTTTTAGTATTTTTATTTATCATTGTGTACGATCAAATATATTTATTTAAAGGTAAGTGCGATATGAATAAAATGAGGATCTAAGGTGTCTTCTCGAAACTATCACGCATACTATTTTATATATTATGCATTAAGCAACACACACTATTTTATGCATCATGCACTAATACTGGATATGGAAACTGCCTTTCACGCTATTTGTAAATTTTTGACTTTTAGGATATGGGTTGGGCTATAAGTCATTTAGTTTTTGATCTTAGTGATTTTTTTTGTTTAGACGAATGGTTTCTGATTTTTCAAATGCAAAGCTTTCAACAAATATATATGCATTTCAAGTATACCACGTGCATGACAATTATACAACATTAAGTTGTTGTTAATTATGATGGTTATTTTAGAATTTAAATAATACATGACTCTTTAAGAAAAAAAGAGAATTACACGAAAAGTATTTTGGTAAATTAATAAGATATAGAAATATTCCCTGATTTATATTTAAGCTTATAATTGTAGAATAATTATCAGCCAGATCTTTATGTAAAACAGAGTAAATTGAAAATATTAATATGTATTTATTCTTCATAAATCTTATGATGTTTTCTATCAAAAAAAGAAAAAGATAAATGGTGCATATTCTCATTCTAATCAATTTCAAAATATTCTTAAAATGTCCGGTTCACTACATTAGATATTTACCCAAAGAACAACCACAAGATTTAACACAGCCGTTGAGAGCAAAACCACACCAAAAAACCCTAACAAATTTGAATAGATGCGGCCTCTCCGAAAGGTTGCGACTGGCGGGTCAAATACCCCTATATATTCACACCAAGTCTCTGCTGTAGATGAGCGCTCTTGTCTATGTTTGGTTCTTACTGGTACAAACTCTTCACATTTCCTCTTCAAATTAGTCTCTAAACATTTTGTTTCTGTTTCCTCTCAAGTTCCTCTCTCTTGCTCCCACATTTAATCACCTATATACACCTGTAATTCTTTTTAAGTCATGGCAATGGAGACTGAGTTTGAATTCTATGAATTGAAGCATAGGTTTGCCTTGTACGATCCAGCTTCGTATTTCGATGAACATATTAGCGACCAGCATTTAATCTTTACCATACCATCGACCAGACATTTTTTTTATAGGCTAGTCCGTAAACTTGGTCGTAACGTTGATGAATCTATGTTTGTGGTGGCATTTTTAATCTGGCTGGAAAGAATCTGTTATAGCAAGAATGCTATCCACAGAGTAATTTCTTGGCCATTTCATTTGATTAACCAACTTGCAATGAGATTGCTAGTTTTTTTATGTGGATGGAGAACAAGGACGTAGGTCAAGAGTTGTTTGATCCTCGTTTGCTTTAGATGTTATGCTCTCATGAAATCAACGTGCTCTACTTTCGGAGAAACGGAGTAAGGTCATGAGAGTGTCAGGAATATAGTCTCTGAAGTTGTGTGAGGGCGTTTAGAGATATACTGACAAGTGATAGTCAGTTTGTAGATGTTCATGGAGATAGGATTGAAATTCGATGGCTCGATAGATAATATTATATTCTAACTGTCAAGGCAAATGGGACAGTCTCTTATGCAAATGGGACAGTCCCTTTACAAATGAGACAATGAATGGGACAGTCTCAATTAACTGCAGAAAGTAAAATGCTGAAATAAGAAATGCGAATGCTGAAAACTGAAAAGTAAAAATACCAGAAGTTTTCACTTGGTTCGGCCCCTACACCTAGTCTATGGCCTACATCCAAGTCCCCATGCCAACTAGCATAGAGAATATATTATATCCACTTAAAACAAAGTACTTACAAACTTTCCTTGATTACAAACTTGGCCCACTTGAAAGAAACCTTTCCTAGCACACAGCTACCTAGCACAAAGCTACTTGGCCTTCCTGTTGTAATCAATCTCCCACAACCCGGGACAAGTGATATAATACACGATTCAAATACAATAATATAATGTGAAAGTTTACAACTCAACTAAGCTTCTTGTTTGACTGGATATTCAAGAGATATAAAACAAGAATGGTGTTTCAGATTATAAAGATAGAACATGGAATCATTAGGTGTAATCTGAAAATATGAGATGTGTCTTCTTCTTAAATAAATATTCAAGAGAATGGAATAAGAAGAGTTTTTCAGAGAATAAAGATAGAATGGAATAAGCACTCTTATTGAATCTGAAAAACAAGATGTGTATTTATACACACAAATCTAACGGGTTTGATTTTCAAAACAAAGAAGAGATATTGTTTGAAAATATTTGAATAAGTCTTTCTAAAACAACCTGTTAGTTGGTTGTAAAAGATAAACCTTAGAAAGGATAAGATTAGAATAGTTCAAATAGGTTTATCAAGATAGAGTTTGTTTTGAAGAGAAACTTGTTTACCCAGTCAAATAGAATTATACCAAACCCTATCACTTACAACAACTAAGTCCCATAATCTGCATTCTCTATGTACATCTTGAATTAGGTCATCATAGAAATCTGCAAATCAACATTCTCCCCCTTTTATGATGATGACAAAGAGAAAAATTTCCCCCTATCAAAAACACTTTAAGCTCTGTTCAAGATGTTAGTAACAACAAAATAGCATATGTAGATTATATCTTTATGCAACAGATATATAATAAGTATAAAATCAAATAAAATCAGTACATAATCAAACTCTCAAAATCGAAAAAACAACTCTTTCTCCCCCTCAACATCATAAAAGGGACAAAAGAATTAATCACACAAGGAGCACATACCAAGTTCTCGACGCATCAAACAAAATCTATCTTCAGCTAAAGGCTTAGTGAAGATATCTGCACGCTGTTTCTCAGTAGATATAAATAAGCTCAATATTACCTTTAGAAATTATCTCGTAGAAAATGGTGACGAACATCAATATGCTTAGTACGAGAATGCATGACAGGATTTTTAGAGATATTAATTGCAGAGGTATTATCACAATAAATAGGAATATTTGAATAAGAAATACCAAAATCCTGCAATGTTTGTTGCATCCACAAAATTTGAGCACAACAACTTCCAGCTGCAATGTACTCTCCTTCACCGGTAGAAAGAGCTACTGAAGTTTGCTTTTTACTATGCCATGCAACTAAACAATCTCCTAAAAATTCACAAGCACCACTTGTGCTTTTTCTATCAACCTGTGACCCTGCATAGTCAGCATCTGAAAAGCCGATTAAGTCAAAGGAAGAGGAGCTTGGATAAAATAATCCCAAGTCACTCGTACCTTTCAAATATTTAAAAATACGTTTAACGGCATTCAAATGAGATTCTTTAGATTGAGATTGAAAACAAGCACACAAGCATACACTATACATAATGTCAGGTCGTGAGGCAGTTAAATATCACAATGAGCCAATCATACCTCGAAATTTAGTGACATCTACAGGTGTACCTTGTTCATCCTTTGTAAGCTTAACTGAAGTACTCATCGGAGTTGATTTAGGTGTGACATAATCAAGTGCAAACCTTTTGAGTAAATCCTTTATGTACTTGCCTTGGTGAATAAATATTCCTGCATTAGACTGATTAATTTGCAAACCTAGGAAGTACTGCAATTCACCCATCAAACTCATATTGAATTCCTTATGCATGCAATCAGAAAACCACTTACACAGAGTTTCGTTAGAAGATCCAAATACTATATCATCAACATAAACTTGAACCAAAAGAAAGTTATCACGTTTATGGAAAATAAAGAGAGTTGGATCGAGTGTACCACGAATGAAACCATTGTTCACAAGAAACTGACTGAGACGCTCGTACCAACAGGGGGGACTGTCTCAATCCATAGACAGATTTCTTGAGCTTGTAAACATAGTTAGGGTACTTCTCATGAACAAAGCCTGGAGCTGCTTCACGTAGACTTCTTCCTTAAGATAGCCATTTAGAAATGCGCTTTTGACATCCATCTGATAGAGCTTGAACTTCTTGTGAGCTGCAAAAGCCATTAAGATTCAAATAGCTTCTAAACGAGCTACTGGAGCATATGTCTCATCGTAATCGTTTCCTTCCTGCTGGTTGTATCCCTCAGCAACCAAACGAGCTTTATTTCGAATAATGTTGCCATCTTCATCCTTCTTATTCTTGAAAACCCAACGAGTACCAATGATCTTGGCATCCTGAGGAGGTAGGACGAGTTCCCAAACATCACAACGCTCGAACTGGTTCAATTCCTCCTGCATTGCAACAGACCAGTGTTCGTCTGCAACTGCTTCTTGAGCGTTTTTTGGTTCGAATTCAGCAACAAAAGCACAGAATGCACATAGATTATGAAGTCTGCTTCGAGTAGAAATCCCTTGATCTAAATCAGTAAGAAGATTATCTGGTGGATGATTCTTCATAGTCCTAGAAGACTTAGGAAGTTGAATATTACTCATCTCTTCCTCATTAGAATTGTCTTCCTGGAAATGAATGGGAGTTGTCTCATTCAAAAGAGACTGCCTCATTTCCGCTTGTGAAGATTTACCAGGAGGAGTAACAGAATTCACATTTGAAACACTATCGGGCGTCTTTGGAGAGCCAGAAGATTCATCTGAAGCTTGAGTAGATCCTGAAGAATTGTCAAAGACTGAGATGGACCTGGAGAGTCTTGACTGTTTGACTTGTCAGAATGAGACTGACTCTTTTCAGAATGAGACTGTCTCATTTGGGAATGAGACGATAGATCCGCAGTGTCTTCATCAATTTGAGATATATTCCTTGAGGATTCATTGAACGCAATATTGATGGATTCTTCTACTTTGTTCTTGACAGAATTATAAACGCGATAAGCTTTGCTTGTAGTAGAATATCCCAAGAAGATTCCTTCCGTAGATTTTGCATCGAACTTACCTCGATTATTTTGAGTATCTAAAATAAAACACTTGGAACCAAATACTCGAAAATAACTAATGTTAGGAGTCCTTTTCTTAAGCAATTCATATGGAGTTTTAAGCAAAATAGGACGAATAAGTACTCTATTTAAAACATAACAGGAAGTGTGTACCGCTTCAGCCCAAAATTTTCTTGGAAGCTTACACTCATGCAGTAGAGTTTTGGCAGCTTCCTGTAAAGTCCCGTTCTTGCGTTCTACTTCTCCGTTTTGCTGAGGAGTTCGAGGAGCTGAGAATTCATGAGTGATTCCTCTCGATTTGCAGAAGGTTATGAAATCCTTCTCGAATTCACCTCCATGATCACTACGAATAGTCTTGAGCTTAAATGAATACTTAGTCTCAAGGTTAGTAATAAGATCCTTAAACTCAACAAAAGCTTCATCCTTAGTTCGTAAAAATAATACCCAAGTAAACGAGAATAATCATCAACTATAACAAATGATAATTCTTACCTCCCAAACTTACATACCTTTCTGGACCAAAAAGATCTAGATGAAGGAGCTGCAAAGGAACAGAAGTTGATACTTTATTCTTAGCAGTAAAGGATGTTTTCACCTGTTTTCCAAGTTGGCAAGCTGTACAAGGTTCTGTTTTCTTGTACTTCACTTTGGTAGACCTCGTACCAGATCATGAGAAGATATCTTCCGAAAAAGATCCATGTGAACATGACCTAGACGTTGATGCCAAAGATTCTGCTGATCTTGAACAGTAGCAAGACAAATTTCCTCCTGCTGTTCATCAAAATCTAACACGAAAATATTTCCTTTCCTTTTGGCAACTAAAGCAAACTCATTAGTCTGAGTACCAATATAACATACATCTTTATCGAACTTAACCTTATGACCAACATCAGTAAGTTGACTTACACTAATAAGATTATTTTTCAAACCATCAACTAAAGAAACATTAGAAATAACAAACCTGTCATTACCAATGGTGTCTTTTCCAATAATTCTGACGGTGTTTGAATCTCCAAGAGTAACTAAGCCACCTTCCTTGGCAACTAGAGATAGAAACTTGGATTTATCACCTGTCATGTGACGTGAACAACCACTGTCGATGATCCATTTATTTCGTGGAACATGGACCTTCAAACAGACCTGCAATAATTGCTTTATCTCTTAGGTACCCACTTAACCTTGGGTCCTGGTTGGTTAGTATCACAAATCTTATATAAATGTCTATCTGATTTCTTAATCCACATCTGGACAATATTAACAGATGTATTAGCAGATTTATATCTAGTAGATGATTTATAAGATGAGTTAGAAGGGTGGCCCTTGATACCACATAATCTAGATTCAGATGTAGGGTGGCCAGCTTTGCCACAATCTCGACATTTCTCATAAGGCATCTTATATTTTATAGGAGCTCGCTTATACCCTCCTTGAAATGCACGTTTCTTGATTGATTCACATCCTAAACCTCCTTTATCAAGAGAAGATTTTTGTTCTCCAAGAAGAGCATTCAAAGTTCCTTCTCCATGGAAACATTTAGCTAAATCCTTTTCAAGCTGTTCGACTTTCTGCTTTAATTCAGGAACCAGGGGATCAGGAGCACTGTCTTCTTTAACGGTTTCTGGATCAACAGATATTGACTCTTTCTTCAAGGCTTCAAGGCATACATCTTTCATCTCAATCTCATTTTTGAGATATAGATTTTCTTCAGTAAGTTTTGAAACCCTTTCAAGCAAGGATTTGTTCTCTGCAACCAAGGCTTCTTCCTTCATGGGGTCATCCATTTCACTAAGAACTTCACTTAATGCTTGTTTTAAATAAGCATTCTTTTCTTTTAACTTCTTAACCTGGACCTGCAAATTCAACATGGATGAAGATATATTTGAATTATACTTAATATTCTGTACCTCATCATTATCACTTGAGTTGTCCTCTAGTCCAGCAAAGCAAAGTTGAGCAACTTCATCGTCTGAATCGATCTCCACATCAGATTATCATCACTCCAGGTAATTAATGCCTTTTTTTGTTCTTCAGCTTGTAGCAGTCCTTTTTGAAGTGCCCTTTCTTTCCACACTCAAAACAGGTATCCTTTTTTTGATTTGTTTTACTCTCCTTGCTCGGATTAGATTTGAAGTCCTTTTTTGGAAACTATGAGTTCATAGGTCATTTGGAAGCATTCCGTTTGGCAAGAAATTTATGAAACTTCTTTGTTAGAAGAGCAATCTCTTCATCAGAATCATCAGGAGACTCGTCTGCATCTGCATTAAGTGCAAGAGTTTTCTTACGAGGAGCTTCATCTTCTTCATCATATCTGCATAGCTGATTTTCGAATTCTTCCAATTCACTGAACAGTGTTAGAGTATCCATAGTCGAAAGCAGTGTTGAATCCTGCAGAATGGTAACCTTTGGAGCAAACTTCTTTGGTATTGCTCTGAGGATTTTCCTATTAATCTCAGATTGAGGAATGATCCTTTCCAGAAGTGAGATAGAGTTCATCAATGTCAGAAACCTCCCTTGAGCATCTCGCACGCTTTCATCTCTTTCCAACCTGAAACCTTCATAGTCACTCATTAGCATACTTAATTTTACTTCACGTACCTTAGACGTGCCTTCGTGGCTGACTTTGATTGTATCCCAAATCTGTTTGGCAATAGTACATGCTGAAACTTTTCTTAATTCTGTAGCTACAAGCCATTGATAAGTGAGTTCATAGCTTTAGCATTGGAATTCATTGCATTCACTTCTTCGGGAGAAAGATCCTTGAGAGATTTTGGCTTCCCTTCTTTTATCGGAATTATGAAACCATTTTCTACAGATCCCATTCGAATGCGTCACGCTGGAAAAAGATCTTCATCCGAAACTTCCAGTCATTGTAGTTTTCAGCACCATGAAGCAGTGGTGGATAATTGTTTGAATACCTATCTGGTTGAGCCATGGATCGCTAGCAAAATAAACACTAAAAAGAGAATTAAATGCACCTGCTCTTATACCAAATGAAATTCGATGGCTCGATAGATAATATTATATTCTAACTGTCAAGGTAAATGGGACAGTCTCTTATGCAAATGGGACAGTCCCTTTACAAATGAGACAATGAATGGGACAGTCTCAATTAACTGCAGAAAGTAAAATGCAGAAATAAAAAATGCAGAATGCTGAAAACTGAAAAGTAAAAACACCAGAAGTTTTCACTTGGTTCGGCCCCTACACCTAGTCTATGGCCTACATCCAAGTCCCCATGCCAACTAGCATAGAGAATGTATTATATCCACTTAAAACAAAGTACTTACAAACTTTCCTTGATTACAAACTTGGCTCACTTGAAAGAAACCTTTCCCTAGCACACAGCTACCTAACACAAAGCTACTTGGCCTTCCTGTTGTAATCAACCTCCCACAACCCGGGACAAGTGATATAATACATGATTCAAATACAATAATGTAATGTGAAAGTTTACAACTCAACTAAGCTTCTTGTTTGACTGGATATTCAAGAGATATAAAACAAGAATGGTGTTTCAGATTATAAAGATAGAACATGGAATCATTAGGTGTAATCTGAGAATATGAGATGTGTCTTCTTCTTAAATAGAATATTCAAGAGAATGGAATAAGAAGAGTTTTTTAGAGAATAAAGATAGAACGTGGAATAAGCACTCTTATTGAATCTGAAAAATAAGATGTGTATTTATACACACAAATCTAACGGGTTTGATTTTCAAAACAAAGAAGAGATAAGATTGGATAATCTATTTGTTTGAAAATATTTGAATAAGTCTTTGTAAAACAACCCGTTAGTTGGTTGTAAAAGATAAACCTTAGAAAGGATAAGATTAGAATAGTTCAAAGAGGTTTATCAAGATAGAGTTTGTTTTGAAGAGAAACTTGTTTACCCAGTCAAATAGAATTACACCAAACCCTATCACTTACAACAACTAAGTCCCATAATCTGCATTCTCTATGTACATCTTGAATTAGGTCATCATAAGAAATCTGCAAATCAACAAGGATGTGGTTTGGTTGTAACACCAATCCAGTTTTTGTGCCACGTCCTCCTTTGTACCACAATGTTGTAGGTCGGTTTCCTCAACCAGGGTTAGGTGCAAACTTGGGTCCTATCCGGAATGTATTGGAAAATCCCGATGCTGATTTAAGTGAATTTTTGGAGGAATGCAGGTGGTGGATGGTTGCGAGGATGAACCATGTTGCACCAGAAGATCGAACAATATTTTTAACATTCTCCAAAGGCTACTACCTCCCTGAATCGGATATTCGAGAATTCTTCATAAGGTATAAAATTAATTTAATATGTAATATTCATCCAGATGTATGCAAATCCATAACTATACTATATATAGTGTTGAAAATTTGTTTATGTGGTGAGTAAGTAAATATATGTTTACATGCCTTTCCTCTGTGTTTAGGATTTTTGGCGATTTCATTGAAGTCATCTACATGCAAGATGTGTCGAGTGATGAACAACCATTGTACGCTAGAATGGTTTGCCGTTCTTCCGTCATTCCACACATTGCTCTCCCGGAAAAAAGACCAAGTACTCCATTTATGGGAAGCAAGTCTGGGCCAAAAAGTATATCAAGAGAAGTCGCGAGTCCACTTCTGATGATTAGTAAAAAAACATCTGAACTAGCCTTTTTTTCCTGTTTATGTTAAAGTTGGTGGCTTGTGGTAAATGTTTCACCACTTTTTAATATTGAAAACTTGTATTTTTGAAGAAGATACATCATGTTGTTCAAGTTTATTATCTTAAGAATTTTTTTCTGAAATAAATTGAATTAATCAGTCTCATGTTGAAAGTACAAAGTTACTTGTAATAGATCGAGCCATATAGAAAATGAGATATGATTAATAATATTATAACTACAATAACATATAGAAATATTTTATTAATATTATTAATTAATATAATATTGCACCATACTACGACTCTTTTTCCGACCATGAATTCTAATTTAAAGATGCACATGAAAGGTAACAATCATAAAAAAGATGGCCACAACATATTCTCTACATAATCAAAATTTTTACTTAATAAATAGATTTTAAAATCATAATCTAGACAACTGACAAACAACCAGAGTCTATGTATCATATCCTAGTCTAGAACATTGTCAGAGTCTATGTATGAGAGTAAATTATCCGAGTCGCCAGATCATCCTAAGTCTATATATCATCTAACGATAAAAATTAAGAAATTAATGATTTTGAAGGCAAATCTTAGAGATATCCTCGAATTATTTTATGTAAACGGAAAAAAAAATCAGATAAAGTTGAAAGAAATACATCGAGAGAGCTTTTAATAAGTCAGAAATAGTGCGTGATTTCATGTAATTTATCGAACTTATGGTTTAATAGAAAATAAGCTATAATAAATATTGTTAGTTAATACTTTCTGTCATTCATTGTAATATTTTTCAAATTTATTCTAAATTCTGATTTAGTTTAAATAGAATAGCTATTGATGTTTTTGCCACCTTTGATAGTTTTTTAATCCTAATTTATATAATACAAACAAGGTTAGACATTTTTTTATGTTTTTTACAATAATATTAGAAGACTTAAAAAGAAAAAAAGGCATGAAAGTTAGTTAACTTATGTCCATCAGTTCTTGTACAAGTAATTCTACTAATGCTGCACAAATATCCCAATAATATACAAGTCAAGATGAAAATCAGTTATCTTACCTATTACTCCGCCACACACCTCTAACTCACCCAGAATTGTGATAATCTACAAAAACATTTTATTAAAATAAAAAATAACGAAGATGCTCTTGACTACCGATAACAAATTTTGAAAATAAGATGGTTGTGTCCAAACTTGGAATGATGGAATAATGTGTGGACTTAGGAGCTCCGATGAAAAACTAGTAAAATTTTATTTTAGTTGTCCGTTATTTGATTATGTGCGTGTATAGATATATCCGATGCAATTGTCGATTATTTGTGTGTGTGCATATTCATACGAACACACACAGACACACCATATATATATATATATATAAATTTTCAAATTTTATTTTTTACTATTATTTGTGTATTTGTGCTTATGCATCTTGACTACTTAATTTTTGTATATGTTTGTATACCGTGTTTAGTATGGTTGTAACGATTTACTAGGTGTACCTAATCACCTTGTTTTAATCTTGACTAGTTCATTTTCTTTTAAGAAGCCTGAGACAAAACAACAAAAAACTATAGATGTCATTGAAGCTCCTGCAAATCAGAAATATCCAATTGTCAAATTTGTTTTGTTGAGGACACAACGCGATTTGTACATTACACTATCTAACCCCCGATATTTCCCAATCTTAAAACATTTTATTGAAAGGAGCCATAATAATTGATACCCTTATTGATTCTATTCCCCAAATTCATTTGGGCAGGAACACTCAAAACACAACTTTAACAACATAACTTTAGTCTTATTAATACATAAAAACATTTATCGCTTCTGAATTTAGAATTGAGAAAACTTGTCTATTTTAAAAATCTGCACATACGGACAGGTTAAAACATCTAGCTATTCTGAACATAGAATAGTGAAAGAAGTACTTGTATAATTATAAGTAATGAGTTTGATACGTAAAACATTTAACTATTTTGAAAGTAGAATTGACGAGGAATACATGCGTAAAGCTAAACATATTAACATGCAAAATATTTTTACTATTATGATATTATAATGAGGGTAAAACACTTGCCTTTGGTCCTTAAAAATTATGCGCACTCGCATTTAACACAACAATATCATTCTGACATCTCATGACATCATCATATTTTATTCCCTCAAGTCTCTTTAACTGCCGCTCATGTCGTTGCTACAAACCCAGCATGCATTACCATTCAAATATTTTCTTTTGACTTCAACGTTTGGTCATGATAGTCTAGAACGATCCGCATCTATAATTATAAGATACATCTTTAATCATCTACACGATAATTACTCGACAAACTCCTTTTCTAACATTCTATCTTCTATCCATACGATAGTCCACACATAATTAAAATATTTAAGCATAAGAATCTTAAATCATGTAGGCACATAATTCAAATAACACATAAACACATAATTCAAGCAACATGTAATTCAATTTTTCAATCGATTCAGTTTGGTATGTTTAAAACTGAAATCAAGCCAAAATACGACTTTTGG